>NW_008660800.1:29992-34477 GCF_000695815.1 Acanthisitta chloris
AAGACAATCCTGCCACCCTGTGCCAGGCAGGATTGTAGACAGTGAAATGGTTTTTGCTGTTGTCTGTGGCTCCTGGCAACCCTCACAAAATGAATTTTGATCAGCAGTACCCCAAAACCAAAGTGTAGTCATGTTAATTAAAAGTTTACCTCAGGGCCTCAAAGATGGAAAAAAAAACCCCAAAGAAACAAAAAACAAACAACACATACCAACCCAGTACAATTATGTAACTGGTTAACCAGCATCAGTTAACAGTGAGGTTAAGGTAGTTGCCATTTTGTCAATCTAGTTTCAGATATCTTGGAAAAAATGCAGAAGCTCATGTGTTCAAATGAAAACTAGGTGACATGCATTCCAACTCAAAATTTAAGACCTCAAATCCCTTGTGCTTGCAATAGTATAGCCACAAATGGAAATTACTTCCAAAGAGGTATAGGTGCAAGGACACAGTGGTAGAATTCAAGTTTACTAGGGTTCAAGTATAGCTCTGAATGTTTCTTTTGCTCTGCTTCCAGAAGATAGCAAGCTAGGTAACTTTAAAGACAAAATGCTGATAGTATTTATATCAGTTCTGGTGTAAACTATAGTATTACAGGAAAAACATATCCTTGATATTTTAGTCAAACAATGCTGTCTGTCTTATCAAGTACAATTCATGCGATTGCCCCTGACACTTGCAGCTTGCAAGCTGCACAAATCCTTAACAAGGATAGCTCATGATAATTTATCACAGGTGACTTCAATGATCTACTAAGCTTTTTCAGTGATTAAAATTAGGTCTGATTGTTTTAACCCCTTCACTAATACATGAACACATACATTTCAGAACACAATTTATGTGCATATAATATTGAGTTGTTTACGAAAGCATTCATGCAAAATACCAAATGAGAAAAATAACCCAAAATTATCTAACAAGACTAGACATAAGAGAAGCAATGGCAGAATTCATTTAAACTTGAAGAAAATGAAAGCTAAAACAATGGAGGAAATAAAATCCAAACCAGTGAATTTGAGAAGTGAGGCAAACTTGGAAGTCATTCCTGGTGGAAAAGATAAAAGGCGATTAAAAGTCACAAATATACAATGAGATTTGACAGTAAAAAGTCAAGGTCAACCCACAATTCTTGAGAATTGTTTAATCAGAAGTTCCTTAAAATAGGGAAGTCCCATTGCAAGATACATGTCATATATATTGCAGACATAAATGTGGATTTGCTATTTAAAAGAAGAGAAGGAGAAATAACTAACTGTGTGATTCAGCTCAGTAACAACTATAGAACTCTTAATGTTGTTACAACCAAAAGAACTTGACTGTGCCTGTAAGAACGTAGCTACTTCTAAAATACCACTGTTGTACAGGTGCTCTTTGTGACTGAAGTGAGAGACTAGTAAGTAACCTCACAAGTGCAAGAGCCTCTTTGGCAAGCAGTGCTGTCCAGGGTTAAGGGACTGTTGCTGGTGCAGTGAAGAGGGAAGTACTAGCTATGAGCATGTAGGACCGAAAGGAGTTGTTCGGCATCAATACTGTTTGCTTACCTATATTTTTTTTTAAATTATTAAAAGACCATCACTGTGAGAACAAAAAGCATCAAACAAGGAGACGTACATACATGTTTGTATCTGTTTCCTTACAGATATATTCTTATATGTAAGAATACAAAATGACAAGCAAAGACATAATTTTCAAGTGACAGCAAATTGCTCGCTTACTTGAAAGTGTAATATACTAAAACAGATGCTGTAGTTCCTTTAGTAAATTACTTCAGTACTCCCTTTTTTTACAGCTATGTTTTTCAAATAGCAGAATTAGGATCAGCTGTATTGATTAGAGCTCATTACTCAGAATTCCAGCAACAGTCTGTGCAATCAACATAAATTGGTGATAAACAGGATCATTTATTTGGAAGCATCTGGAACATGAAAACAGGGGGATAGTCAAAAGATGTGCAAATGCAGACTGTATTTTGCCTTTTGTTGTTCCCGTGAATATTATTTTCCTATAAATACTTTTTTCCATCCTTTAAAACCCTAATTTTGGTGGGGTTTTTTTATTGTGTTCGCTGTGCGTGTGTGGTAGTAGCTTTGAAGGATGATAATTTAATGGCGGGTTTCTCAGTGGGGAGAAAATTAAAATGTACAGCCTTTTGTCTGTGTGGTGAGTTGTTAAATCACTTCCCACAGTATGACACAGCTTGTGGCATTATACATGACATAAAAACTCTTCATTAACATGTGTCCTACTGTGAAAAATGTGCTATATTAGTTGGACTGCCCATAAGTAAACCTTGTTGTAGGAGCAGGTTTTGTACTCCTGTGAGTGAGAATTAAATATTGAGATGTATTTTATGCTGGTTTATCATGACAAAAAATACAAGGAAGTAGATTGGAACATCTCTTTGCCCTTAATGTCTAACACAGTATTTATTGCCTATTCTTCACTGCTTATGTAAACATCCATTCAAGTTTTCTAAACAAAAAGCCTGGAAAAGCAAGTCATACTGCATACAAGAAAAGGAAAGAAATACAGTTGACTTTGACATGCAATTTACTCTCTTTTATGAATTCTGCATACCTTCAGCCAAAGTCTACCTTGCCTAGGAGTAGGTCAGGATCTCCCACATGAATTCTCTGTTATCTGTCTCTGTGACAAAACAGCCTCCAGCACATACAATGTCAGGGTAATGTACTATGTGTGGTGACTTTACTCTGTCTAAGGCTGTTCTTAGACCTACTGCCAGCTGTGGGTGCTGGCTGTGCAGGTGCAGGAAAACACCTCACCTGGTGGGCCTTTCCTCCTAAGAGGTGTCCATCAGAGCTCAGGCACAGGAGATACAGGGGAGGAAGGATATAGAATATAGTACTAACTTGGAGCACAGTCTTTTTGGTGTTTATTTTTATCAATATGGTAAGTTCATAGTTGGACTCCTGTTACACTGGTATTAGAAAGCAGTTTCAAGGTGTATTTGACAGGTGGGAAGAAAGTAGTATGCAAAGATTGTGCTAACCATGTGAAAACTAAGGAACTTGATTAACACAAATTTCATATGCCATGTGGGCTTCTGGTCCTTCATTGTAACTGTGAGTAAAGACATGTATGTAAGAAACAGAGCTTGAACATTAATGTCTTTTGCCAACAATATATTCATTTGATACCATAGACCATTATCCACAGGATTTGCATTTTAGTGACAGAAAGTAATCTTCAGACAATAACAGACACTTGGCACTCTTCTTTGAGGCAACACTGTACAGAAAAGGCACCAAAGCTAATACATGAACTATTAAGAAAAATATTTGTATATTACATTAAAGACGGAATGTAATTCAATAAAGTACTCAGCAGAGGATTCTGGATGAGAAGGCACTTACATGTGCAGAGTAGGAACAGCTAGAAATGGCTGATTAGAAAGAAAGGCAATTCTGATAGATGAACCTTGGTGACGCCTACCTCTCATCTTAATTACCACACAGAATTATGTAATTAGTAATGCCATGTCAGTTCTTATTGTATTGTGTTAAATGCAGACCCTGAGTGAGCATTACTGAGCAAGCATATACTTCCTCATTACAATTATGTTAATGGAATATCACTAAGAATAAATAAGAATAAATGTTGTAAACACACAGAGAACATAATTTCTTACATGTTCAGCTGTCATCCCCTTATTTTAATTTTCTGTTTTGTTTTTTAGTAACTAAACTTTTTGCAGTATGATATGTCATATTTGCTTGCATAGTGTTATAAAAATGCAGATATTAAAGATTCGCACAGCTTTAATTCCAAAAGAACTGGATTCATTTTGACTATCTTTACAGCCTCTCAAAACTGAAATGTAGCATGTGATTTTCTAAAATTAAGTTATGGCCTTGTAGTGGAAGGATTTGTTTCCTTAAAGTAGATGTGATTTCTACCAGAAGAATGAAAACCTGTGATGCTCTGGGTAATGTGCATTTTGACTAGCTTTCTGGCTCATAATGAACTAGAAATTTGTTCGTGTCACACCTGCCATGCAGCTTCCACATCATCGATATGTCTTCCTCCAAGGAAAGGTTAAATGTGTAGCCTTTCATTGCATGGTGTGAACTCTTCGGCTCTGCACAAGGAAGATAAAGCCAGGCAGAAGAAGTGGTGAGTCATTAGTATTCTTCTGGTTTCTTCAGTATCGTGGGGGATTTTTCCCAGTCATAGGGCATTTTTCAATTCATTTGCCCTTCAAATCAGACAGAAAACACAGTATTGTAGAAATAATAACTGACACATCAAATACAATCAGTCTTGGCAAATATTCATATATCCTGCTCTGTTGCAAGCATAAAGGGGTTGATATATCCCATTTTTGCTATTACATCTGTTAAGGACACTTTCCTGTCCAACCATCCAGGAGCCACTCTAGCAGTCACACACACACCACCTGAGCTAGGACAAAAGCCACTTCACAGTGGATGGCTCCAGTGACCTGACGGGTGCCCTTCTTGACTCCC
>NW_008660800.1:34505-34871 GCF_000695815.1 Acanthisitta chloris
CCACTGACTTGACCCCAGAATTCCCATAACAGAATCTCAGATGTCTGGATCCTTAAAATGGTTTAATAATGGTGCAGTAACAAAATAACAGCTCAAACTGGTGCTTCCAAGAAGGGACCCCAAACAAAGGAGCCTCTGGGCTTTTATACCCTTGCATGTGATAGTATGGGGTCATCAGCTCCTGCTGTGCCTCTGAGTGTCCCATCACCTGGCTGGCACCACAGATTCCCATGCCTTTTGCTGTGCAAAGGGTCAGCACAGGTTCATGGCCTCTTGCTCTGGGCTCTTGCCACCCAGAGCCCAGTCTGCAGCTGGCACTGCAGCAGCACACTGAAATACTTGCATTGAATGTAATCCCTATGATAT
>NW_008660800.1:34889-36428 GCF_000695815.1 Acanthisitta chloris
GACAGTTTTTCCTCTCTGCTTTGTGGTACCGAGGATGGAATAAATTTGTTTTGCTCATTTTTTTCCCCTTCATTGCCCTTCTCTGTCCATTTTTGATCCTCCTGTGTTGTTGAAACACATTAGTCTATTCTCTATCATGTGTTAGTAAGCACTTGTAGTCAGCAGGTGCCAGTACTATCACTGAAAAGAAACGTTGCAAATTCAGTATACATCATATAATCTTATAGAAGTGGAGATGCTACAATGTCCACTAGATTAAATCCTCAGTGAGAAGTATCGAGGTGCAATTTCCCCGTTCCTGTCACATGTTCATCTACATCAGCTTTCTATTTTGATAATTATTTCCTTTACTGATAGCTTTTCTTGATTTTCTCTAATTGCTTCAATAATTATAACGGGGTTTATAAATGCAAGAGGTAAAAGAATTTGCATTAACTATAATCACTGAGCTTTTATGGCCCTCAGCTGGAGCACACCAGAATGATGAAATGAGTAGTAATAGTACAAAAGTTGAAAAAAATCCAGATTCTCCTGGATAGTAAAGGATGAAGGATTCTATGCTGCTTCTCAAAGATGGTTCTGTTTCTTGGGGCTGTGTATAGCCCCAGCTATTCATCAGTTTGATTAAAATCTGGCAAATATTAGCATCTTCTTTTTATTATTACTGATGTTATTACTTCTAGTATGTTCCTACTATGCCAGTAACTATGACCACAAAAAGTCTAGTGTTCAAGTACTCCATGACCCTTCTGTCTTGTTTCTGCTAAAACTGCTTCAAATTTTTAACCGCAGTACTGTCTTCAAAATCCCAATCAGAAAGTTGTGTTGGGGTTTTTGATTGGTAGGTTTATAAATTTTGAACGGCTTGTCTCCCACAAACTGGAGAACAGATGAAAAGCCTGAGGCTACCTCTCTCCCTGCCCTTCCTGCAGCAAGGTCTAAGCACCAAATACAGAGTCACTGGTACAGAGCCAGATTCCGAATACCCATCAAGACTGAGCATTGCAGTCATTTAACATGCTGTACAGAACAATCCTATATATATGCCCCATCTGCATCGTACCCCCAACATGAGCATGATAGAGAGAGGAGATGGGAAAACTCCAAGATACTGAGACATTACTAAGGGACATAGCCTATCAGTGTGGCTGGGACTGATAAGGGTTTGGGAGACATAAAAGAGGGCATGGAGAAAAAAAAAAGAAGTTTATGGGATACACTGAAGTATTGAAGGCATTTGGTAGTATGAGGAAGACCTCAGATTCACCCTGTGGAAATGGTGGCGTGAATGGGGAGTGTGTCAGAGCTCCTCACAGACAAGGAGAGTGGGAAAAGGTGTGTGACATGATTCTATTTCCTGAAAAGATGGCAATGGCAGAGCTTCCCCTTGCCATCGCTGTCTTTATAAGGAGTTGGAGAGGTCTGTGCTGTATCTTCCCACATCACAGGATGGAGACAGGAAGCAAGGGGGAAAGAAACCCTCCATGGCTTCATTTACAGGAGGAAAACGATGTCTCCTGAAAGTGCTGGAAAGTAAGC
>NW_008660800.1:36475-39384 GCF_000695815.1 Acanthisitta chloris
ATAAAAGGAGGAAGTTCAACTGGGGACACTGAATGCTTTTGGAAACACATCCAAACTCATAGCTGCTTCTCTGATACTCCCCCTCACCAAATGCTGTAATAAACTGAGAAGGTTTTAAAATAGATAACCTGGACTCCACCCCAGATCCCATACTACAATGTGAGCTCTAATCATCCTGCTAATGGGTTTTGGAGGCACCATGATATAAGCTGGGAGAATTTTAAGGATTAATCAGTGAACTCAACAGCAGCTTCAAAAAAGAAAAGTTTTGGCAGATATTTTTTTAATTTGGTTTTAGATTGGTTAGAGTTTTGGTTTTAGCTTTGGTGTGGCGTTTGATTCATTGGTTGATTTGTTTGTTGGGGTTTTTTGGTGGGGAGAAGGATACTGTATCTGTTTTCCTGGCAAGGTGATGCACCCCAGTTAATTGTATACCCCTTTCTGAAACCAGAACATCATAAGTACAACATGTTCCCTGAATTTGTTGGAATAAACATTATACATGACCCCCTCTGGAGCATTTTCATTAGGGTGCTTCTCTGCTGTCAGTGCATGTGACTTACTACATTATTAACCTAGAAGGCTTATATAAACCAGCCCCTCTAGAGTTGGCAAGACTCCTTGGAGGACTAGGTCCAAGCAGTGATGCATAGAGTGAGGCCGTTTCTAAAAGTTCATATTCCTGGTATATTTACTGAATGGGTATATGAATGTATTTGTTTGCTATCCTTGCAGCCTATAGGTGAGAATATGCTAAAGACTATTCCAGGTTATATTACTGTTTTTTCCGTGTATATATGGTTAGTAGAAGTGATCCTATGAAGAGATATTCAGAGTGAACTCAGATAAGCCAACAGCGGGTGCGACCTGAAATGTATTGAGTACAACAAACAGCAGATTTGCCTTCTGTCACAGTTTCTACAAGAAGCAATGCAGCGTTACCCAGGCACAGCCAAGTCTGAACTCTCAGGCGAAAATATATCACACTGGATCAGACAGCTCAAGAGAGGAGAGGCTGCTGCAGCTCCATGCCCCAGATCCAATCAGTAGTGAAGCTGAAGATCAATTCCCAGCAGGCATGTGCACACAACACACAAAGGGACAACACATATATATGCTTATACACATGACCAGCCACACAGAACACAGACAGAAACACCGAGTGCTCCACAAACGCAAAGAGCACCAGCATCCTACTCCCCTCCCCAGCAGAGCAGCATCGAAGTCCAGAAGTGAGAATATGCATCTGTGTAGATAGTTATATATTGTGGTTCCATCCATCAGCTGGACACTCAGGCTGCCCAGTAGCTGCCCCTAGATCCCAGTCTCCTCAGTGTCTGGCACCTGGACATACAAGCCTCCAGTGTTGACCCGCAGTGATGGGTTTCAAGCCTGGATAGTGGGGCTGAGGCTCTCCTAGGACAACCCCAGAAGGAACCCAAGTCCTTAATCTGGGAACCTGATTTAGTACTCCTGTGCTCCTCTGGGCTTGTGAACATGGGCCTTGGACAGTCTGGTGGCTCCTGCAATAGGCCTGGAAGTAGCCAGGGCCAGGATATTATTTGGATTCTCCCACCTGCCATCATGTCTCTGTGCTTCTTGTGGTCGTACAGATGAGCTTTTATCACATGATTTAATGTGAACAGTCTGATTTCCACACTGGCAACATTACAGCAACTCTCCCATATTGCTCTGTGCTATCTACCTCGGCTTCCAGTATCTCAGCTGTCTCAGCCAGCTGGGGATGCGTGTTCTTGAGCCCCACTCTATCACACTGTGCAATATTCCTTGTAAGATGCCCAAGGGCACACAAAGGCACCCAGTCATTGTTGTCTGGGCAGTTATTTGAACACCTCACCGGTTTGAGATGAGCCAATAGCATTGGTTTTATTTGCATGCAGCAAGTGCTCTTTTCCGACAAAGAATATGGCAGAATTGCAGTACAGGGAAAACAAGTCTTGTGTTGATCATGGAAAGTGATGGATCATTGAACTCCTCCATTAATCTGCCCCTCTGGAGTCTATGCATTATAAAAATTCAAGCTTGATGCAGATTGCTTTCCTGCCATACAGTTAGAATATGAAAGATTTACAGGGCAAATTACTATTGATATACACCAGGTCACTGAGAGTGAGCAAGAACAGTTATAGTCAGCTTACTGCAAACATCAGCTTTGCCTTTTCATGTCTTCAGTCTTCCTGAGGTGAAAGGTCTTTGCAAGGACAACGGTTTGTATTTTGGATTAACCAGAAGCCTTTGTCATTTGACAGGTCATGTATGCAAGGAACAGCAAAATCTCTTTTTATGAATGACCTGTGTTTTAGCTTTTGTGGAGAATTGTGGGAATCAAAACCTACAGAAAATATTAGTGGAAATGTATGTCTAAAATAAAACATAACAGCCTATTATATTATTTGGATCAAGCTCCTACTGATGGGCAGGGGGTCTATTTGACTGATTTTCATAGTTGTATTTTTGCACTACAGAGTCTTTTGCAAAACTTTAGCCTTTGGATTAGTTTTCAAGAACAAGATCTGTTCTCTTGTTACTTAAAAAACGTAAGAACTAGAAGATGAGACATAAGCAAGCCAGGTAAAAAAGTCTAAGAATAAAATAAGTTGCTTGGTAGTGAGAAGCATTTGAATGCACAGGTTGATAGTTCATGCAATGAAAAATTACATCTGGCTGCACTAAAATGAAGGGGGCTTACATTCTTAAGCAAAGGTAAGGCACTGGAGCAAAAGTCTGCAAAAAGAGGCTGAATGAATTCTCTTTACAATTCTGTGATGATATTTCTGTTGTCTGTATTTCTTCATCAGTTTCTTACATTTCACCTTTGCAGATTACGCAAGTTATTCCTTCTGTAAAGCTTAATATTTTTAGTGTATATTTTGCTTTTGAAATGTCTT
>NW_008660800.1:39417-46517 GCF_000695815.1 Acanthisitta chloris
AATTGTTCTAAGCTAAGCTCTTTTAGAGTCCTTAACGGACTAACATCCTCTGACGTTTGAGCTGCTAGTATTTGCAAAGTTGCTATGGTGACAAATGTAGTTCTGGTTTTAAAAAAATAAAAAACAAAACAAAAATAATTCTATTCTTCTTAACCATTTAGCATGGCTCCAAGAAAACATTTCTGCCAAGGTGAACATACAGTGCCCTTTTTTCTGAGTAATGGTATCTTCATTAAAGTGTAGGTGTACAGGGAAGTCTGACCTCCCTTTGACCCCAGTACCTTATGGACAGCTACTCAAATTAATATAAAACAGATTTAAAGTAGCACAGTATCCATTTCTTGAAGAAAACATCAAGGCAGGCCCAAGGGAACAATCTGTAGCACAAAATGCCTGGAGCTTGTTTCAGCTTCTTTTTTTTTGTCATTCTGATGAAGTAAAACATTCCTAAAGTCCCTGTGATCCTTCTCCCTGAAATTCCTCTGCCTGGCACTGCAACCCCAATCAGACATGGCCTAGAGGTGCTCTGACTCATGCAGGGGTCCTGTGGGCGATGGCTTTGAACCCAGGGTCACAAAGATAGCTCCAGCAGCTTTTGCTCATGTCCACCCCTCTGGTCTTGCAATAAGCAAAGTCAGCTGGAGAGATTTGATCCATTTTTTGTCTTGCAGTAGAATTGGTTGACAGACTATATCATGATCTTTTTTATAACGGTTTGCAGACAGGGGTCTGAATATGCAGAGGTAATGGCTGTGTTATGAGAAGGGGTCACTAGTGAGCTTATCACCCGTGCAGACCAGCTTCCCAAACAATTAAGTGATATATTTTTCAAGCTATTTCATCTTTTCTCAAAGAAACTTAGGTCCCTGATGTGTCACAGGATTCCCTTCCAGGGCATTCTCTCATAAATGTGTAGGTAAAGAGGTTAGTTTCTCTTCTAGTGCTGTTTTCCTAAGCACTCTGTATTGTGCAAGGGGAGAGGGAGAGGGAGGGAGAAAATGGTGCTGGACTAGGTGGGAGAGAGAGATGCTCTTCATCTTTCTCTCTCTCCATTGACCATATAGAAGCAGAAGAGATATTAATATCCTATCAAGCACTTGACTCAGGGCCTAAAGTCATAGTCACAAGTCCAGGGCAGAAGGTAAGTGCTTAAAGTGAGCTTGCTGCATCCTGTGTTACCTTCAAGGAAAGGTACTGCTCTTAGTGAGAAGGTGATAACCAGCAGCATCACTACTGCCTGAGCCTGGAGCCAGCACATGAAGCTTTCCTTCCTACAGAGAGGTCTGAGTATCAGCAGAATGGTGGCAGTTAGCAACTGCGAGTGTACTCGTGAGTCGCCCATTAGCTGCATCACATTCATATTGCAGAAGAGACTGTTGTAGTGTAAGATGTTTCAGCACCAGCACTCAAGGACCAAGGTGTTTCAAGACCTCAGATACTCAAATTCAGCTGCAGTCATAGTTAGGGTTGTATAATAGGTGAAACAGAGTTCAAACTCAGCCCCTGCCCATGACTTAATGCACAATATATATGTTGCTGCCCACCTGGCAGGTCAAAGACCTACAGTAGAATGTACTGGAGAGAAAAAAACAGAAGGAAGAAGGCTCAAGAAGTTTTGCTGCTAAATTTAGGTCCTGATTTTAAAAGTCAAAAGATAAGAAATGAATAAGCTGTTGATTTTGTTTCAGAGCTCTGGTATTAGATTATAGGATTTCCATTGAAATGTGAAAATACTTTTTTAATTGTGTGGGAGAAAGTGTCACTGTTTCTTTCTAAAAATATAGGAAGAATGTTGATGGCAAGAGAAAATATATATTATTATTGTTATATATATATATGTATATATTATATTGTTATAAAAATATAACAAGCAAAAGTAAGACCTGTGTTGATATTATTCCTGTAATAATAATACCTGACAGATAATCCTTAGTTTATTTGAACTCCAGAATTAAACAGAATCATGTCACCCTAGATGTCAAAATCAGTATTGTCTTTATTGTCTTGTTGCAATTCTGTTTGAAATTGATTTAAGGGGAATTTGCTTTGCTTTGACTCCTCTCTCTCTCTTTTTTTCTTTTAAGGTCAACTCAAATCAAAACATACTCTTGGGATAATGCCCAGGTTATTTTGGTTGGCAACAAATGTGACATGGAGGATGAACGGGTAATCTTCACTGAGAGGGGCAAACATTTAGCAGAGCAGCTTGGTAAGAAAAGACATGACAAAACCTTTATGATCACTTGTGAGAATGCACAAATTGATTTCATTAATTACTATAGTACTTGTAATGAAATGTTTGCCACACATTCACTATAAAGGAATAGTCACACACCACCACCGTTTTGTTTTTACATGCTGAGGTCTCAACTGCCCTTGTTGATATCACTAACACTGTGACATCATTAGAATGGACATCTGTCCAGAGATGACCTGCAGAGCTGTAATGTGTCTGTCATCTAAAAACTGTCCACAAGACCAGAGCTGGCTCAGATACTGGTTTAGACGAAAGTCATATCTGTTAAAATGTTCCTTACACTGCTTCTTTCATACCATAAAAGGTGACACCAGTCAGACTTTAATGGAAAAATCTCTTAAGCATCATTGTAATACTACTACCCAGCCATTTTTTTCCCTTCAAATTTGCTAATTTCTGGAGGGCAAGCTCAGCAGGTGTGGAAATCAAACTCTGGCACACTGGACGTCAAGATCTATGGTGTACTGGGCATGGGTTTGTTATTATTTTTAAAACAGATTGTGGTAAAGGCTCAGTCTGGTCAAAATGTGTGTAACCAAGATCTCTTTGTCAGTATTGCTGTATAGGTGGTTATATGAAAGTATGTTTTAAGAGTAACAAGAGAGAGGTGGTTGCATTTCATAGTATACCACCTGTGCTGGATCCAATCCCATTCTGGTGGTTCTTAATTTATGTATTTTCTTAGCTTTCTGACCTTATCTATTTTCGAATATTAGTAGTACAATTGTTTTTCCAGATTAAAAAAAGCACTCAGAATAACATGTCTTCCTGTAGCATCTGTCTAAATAAGCATTGCATATGTATAAAAGCATTCCTCAAACACATGCGTTAAAAATCACTATAAATTAGTCCTTGAAAGGTGCCAGACAATATTTAACAGCAGGTTATGCCCAGAAAAATTTCCAACATTTGTGAAGAACTGAGTTTCTCAAACTGTTTGCAGCAAAACCAAAATAGTTACCATTGCACTTGCTTTAACAGAAGATAATTTTTTGCAGAAAAAGCTGTCATATTATCTGCATTTCTATGATCTGTTCTTTCCATTTCTAATATTCTTTTTACTAAGGGATAGGAGGTGTGTTCAATGGAGAAAATGATCCCAATAATATAACTATATACTTTTACCCCAAATTTAGACAAGGCACTAAGATGTCTGAGAGTAACCATAAATTTGCACTGTAGAGTTCAGAGAGATTTTTTAATTCACTTGACTAATCTGAATTTCTATTCCTTGAACTATTTTCCTATAGAAAAATTAGTGTAGTGAACCGGCAAGGAATCCCCAAGGCGATGAAAAGATGAAGAAACTTTGCATGTTGTACAGTCAAGAATCCTCAACTGTGATAATGAATGCTTGAGAAAGCAAAAAAAGAGTAATGAGATAGATATCAAAGCTCATGTTTTAGGCTTTAAAGCAAATTCTAACTCCTGGGATTTAGAATTCAATCTTTGTGGAAGCAGATTATCCTCTGTTTCCATATTTATCTACTCAAGGGAGTTCCTTTCTGAGATATACATCCTGTGGCTATCTCAAGGACAGATTATTATATTGGATAAACTGTGGCTCTGATCTAGTCATTTACTGTATTCAGACTGCACACACAAATGTTTACATGTTTCCTATACAGCTGCAATCACTTCTTAAATCTGCTCAGAGGCTATTAGAGGTGGTGTTAGTAAAAGCAGAAGAATGAGTTTCCCTTAACTGTAGTAAGTGCTGTGGCCTTGCTGGCTGGTTTGAAGGTCACGTGTTGTGTCAAACGCGTGAGACTGTGTTTTCTTTCTCTGACAGTGAGTTGATAACATCTCTTGCAGGCAAATTTTAAAAATAACAATATAGATTTTTGTGTCCAGCAAGACATTTTAAGACTGTGGGCCCTTTGAATGCCATGGTCTGCAATGTCAATTGCAGCCACAATTACAAGCAAATACAGCGCATGAGTGCTGTAGAAAGAACACATTGACACCCTCTGTTCTCAAGTGTGGTTTTACTTTCAGCCCTGGTTTATTTGAAGTCACTTAGAAAATTAATACATGCATGTTTTGAGTTGGGTTTTCAGAAGGTCAAAAAGAGCACTAGACATTTAACCCTCTGGGAAACAGAGTGTTCTGTTGAGAACAGCATTATTAGAAAATTGTGACTCCTTGTGGCTGCTGACATCTTTGAAAAGTGTGTCCTTAAATTTTATTCACAAGGTGTAATCATTCACGTTTTTAAATCTCAATGCTGGCTTATTTCTCAAGTGTAACCCCAATAAATGGTTTAGATCAACCAGCTATAAATCTCATTACCAGTGGAGGAGGTCTGGCTGAACTAGTCAAGTATCCCATGGTAGCTCCGAGTACCTCTCTCATGTCACTAATGAAAATTCACAAAAGAGATAAGGAATGGTTAAGAGCCCATATCTGACCTTGAAGGGAAATTAACAGAATGTTCATGAAGTCAGAATCTGACTTGTTTCCATTGTAGATTTTTTTCAAAGTTTGTTGTTAATGACATGACACTGGTGATACCACCATGGATCATACCTACAAGCAGTAGCAATGGCCATAAGTAGGTGTCTCATGAAAGATATAAACTGGCAAACATAGACTGATACTTTCCAAGACTGTAACAAACTATATTTGTGAGTCTCATGAACCAAAGGGAGTACATTTATATTCAATAAACCCTTCGTGATTTTTTCCCCATGAATATGTACAATGATGTCATCAAAACCACATAAAATCATACCATCCTTTAAATATGCACAGTTTACCTGTTATCTGCTTCAGTTTTGAATTGGCTACCTAGTAGTTTTATTTTATGTTTCTTCACTGTTGCATTCTGAGAAACAGTGAACAATTGTTTGCTGTTACTTGCTCTGTAACACTGTTGGTTTCAGAGAACTCCATCATATCCCCTTTTTCTCCATGCTGAAATTCCCAGGCTGTTAGTAGTTGCAGACACAAAGACCAGCCCACACGTTAGTCATTCCTTAGCATCCTCTTCAGTACTTTTTTTTGTAAGTGGTACAGCCTTTTTTCAGAAATTAGTTCATGACTGTTTAACACAATAGCATCATTAAAAAACTAATGTTAGAAAGAAGCAAAAACAGATGGGATCAAATAAAGTCATGTAACTTTCTGTCTCGTAGAGACATCATGCTGAAAAAATACAGAAATGTGACAAACCAGCCAGCAGAGAGAAGTAATTAATGTAATGTTAATATTGACATGACAATCACAGCAAACACATTTAAAGAAGTTTATTTATTAATGATTATGAAAAAGGGTATGGAATATAAATCTTATGATATTTTATATCTTCATGACTGTTTGCTGTGAGCAGTACAAGCATTGACTGCTGAATGAAACCCCAATATAGTCAGCACTTACATTCTTTAAAGCATTTTAGTAGAATGGGCTTGGACCTTCTTGCAAGCAAAATTCATACACACTTGGCAGCTTCATCACTCACTCAGCTTTTCTGAGATATTCATCTGGTGTATCTCAGCTGAATTCATAATTTCATGGAAGTTTGGTGATAATTGTCAGAAGAGAAATAAAAAAGTGACTCACAGATGGTGTAAATTTCTTGGTTCTTCTATTAATGGTCTGTATGATACACTGATATTGTTATCTCCATTCTGGCAAGGCAGAGATGTGCATAAAGCTTTGAATATGCTATGAGTAACTGCAGATGCAAATAGTTGCATGTGTAGTTTTTCTCCTTTTATTCAGGACATTCTGCTGTGCATGCAAATTAGGTACATAATTTTTTATGTGCTCTTTAGTTGCTCGGGTGCTTCTGTACAACTCCTGTTTTCTATCTCTGTGCTACAAAATATTTCAACAATCAGTACTTTTTAATTGCAAGTACTGCCAGTACAAAATATCTTTAAGTCCTAGGCTCCTAAGCCTGCTGCAAAAAGACAGTTCTGCCACAGGTCCAAACCATGCCTTTCACAGAATCACAGAATCAGTTAGGTTGTAAGGCACCACAGTTAGTCATCTGGTCCAAACTCCCTGTTCAAGCAGGGCAACCCTAGAGCACATGGCTCAGGATTGCATCCAGATGATCCTTGAATATCTCCAGTGAGGGAGAATCCATGACATCTCTGTGCAATCTGTTACACTGCTCAGTGACTGCACAGTAAAGAAGTTCTTCCTTGTATGCAGGTGGAACTTCCTGTGCATCAGTTTTTGCCCATTACCGCTTGTTTTATCAATTTCCACCACTGAGAAGAGCCTGGCTCTGTCATCATGTCACCTCCCATTCGTTTACTTGTATACATTAATGAGGTCTCATTCATCTCTTCTTGAGGCTGAACAGCCCCAACACCTGCAGCCTTTCCCCGTAAGTGAGGTGCTCCAGTTCCTTAATCATCTTCATTGCCCTCTGCTGGACCTGCTCCAGGATCTCCATGTCCCTGTTGTCCTGAGGAGCCCAGAACTGGACACAGTGCTACAGATACGATCTCATGAGGGCTGAATAGAGGTCATCCCTTGACCTGCTGGCAATACTTTTCTTAATGCATCCCAGGATAACATTGGCCTTCTTGGCCAGAAGGACACATTGCTGCCTCATGGACAGCTTGTTGTCCACTGGGACCCCCAGGTCCTTCTCCACAGAGCTGCTTTCCTGCAGGTCAGTGCCCAACCTGTACTGGTGCTTGAGGTTATTCCTCCCCAGGTGCAGGACCCTGCACTTGCCCTTTTAGAATTTCAGTTGGTTCTTCTCTGCCCATCTCTCCAAACTATCAAGGTCCCTCTGAAGGGCAACACAGCCCTCACAGGTATTGACAGCTTCTCCCAGTTTTGTATCATCAACAAGCTTACTGAGAAGGCACTCTGTCCCCTC
>NW_008660801.1:0-11861 GCF_000695815.1 Acanthisitta chloris
CGCACACAAAAATCTCTCTTTTCCCGTGCGGGGGGAGCGGCGCTCGCGTTCCTGCGAGCCCCAGAAACCCCCGCCGGGGCGGCGGGCAGGAGGAGATGCTTCCCGGCAGCACCCAGAGAGCCTGTCAGGCATCGAGGGCAAAGCAGCACCTGCTCCGCAGGCACCAGCGGATGGAGGGCTCAGGGCATCACCAGGCTGCTTTGCTGGGCTCTTGTACACTCCCAGCAGGAAAGGGGCTCTGGGTGCACACACCGCGGGGCTCCTCCCCACCACCAGTGCGGGAGGAGGCTCCCAAAGCTAGCTGGCATCGCCAGCAGGTTGCGGTTCTGTTTCTCCTTGCCACCGGAGCCGTAAGTCAGAAGGATGTTGGCATGTGACTACAACGGAAGGCAAAGCCTCCTGTTCTCATAGTGGAAAGTATGGCAAGAAATGAATTGGAATGGAAAAGACGATGCAAATGGGATGCCAGAGATGCTGTAAAAACGTGTCTGGCACATGCATCTGTGACCCCTCGCAGTGCTCGGGCAAGAGAGGAAGGCAGCAGTGCTGTAAAAACATGCACAGAGATTTAAAAAGAATTACCAAACTCTACACAATAGTCGAACCTGCTGAAGAAAAAAAAAAAAAGGAACAGTGAAAAGCTCTCAGAAATGTAGCCAGAGCTACTGCCAGCTTCCCAGCCCTTGCCAGCACATTCAGCTGCCTTTCGTCATCTGGGTACACAGAAGCCATCTACCAGAATAGCCTGGCTCCTGGCACACAGGCTGAGCAGGAAGGAGCTCAGCACCTTTCCTGTCCACACCATCCTATTTGCGCTGCTAACTCTGCATCCTTATCTCAGATAGCTGCTGCACAGCTGTTGCCTAAAACTGGTTGGTTTCAACATGAGCAAGTAGTTTTAAAATAGGCATATTTTAAGCTGTGCTGTGATCACACAGTGGTACATCTTCAGGCCAGAAGTGCTGAAGCCTGTAATCAGTCCTCCTGCAGGATAGCACTTAGGCACACAAGTGGTCCCATTGATTTTAATTGAACTGTTTAGGCAAGAGCTATTCAGCATATAGGAGGGATGCAGAATATTGTCCTGTGTGTTTATTCCTTGGCAAAAGATGTCAGCCACAGTTTCCTTTTAAGAGGATAATAGCAATTCAGATTAAAGCAAGGATTATGCTGGAGTGTTTTTACAGCACTGTGGTAAAGCTATGTACATATTACACCTGATCATCTATTAGCCTGTGTCTTGTTGCCTCAGATGTGCAAGTGTTATGTGCCTCCTGAACATGTCTGAAACACAGATCACATTTTACTGCCATTTGGTCCAGGCACCAGGGATAAGAGAAAATACAAGGCAGTGAAGAAAGCAGCATTTTGTTTGGAATTTAAGATAATTTTATATCTGCTTGGAAAAAGTCTGACTCCGTGAATTAAAAGGCAGGAGGGAATTCGGTTCATAGATTGCAAAGGTAAAAAAGATGCTGTAACATTTTCCACTTGCTGCTCGAACTGTTGAAATTCTGCTGCATGTGGATGAGACAGTAGTTTTTACAGTAAACCCATTGAAATTTATGGCAGTTTTGCTGTTAACTGGAAGTAGGTTTAGACACTATTTGACATTGCTTTCTGTTACGAAACAGCATGTAACCATATATGCATAGGTCTGTGTTGTCCACACAGGAAAGGAAGTTCCCTCTGCCTGACCACATGCATAGGGCACTCAGTAAAAAGATGCAAAGGTGTACAGATAAGGCACTGCTGTTCTCTACTGCAGCCACAGCAAACCAGCAGTACCTTAAATCTTCAGAACACCTTTATTTCTTTTATCCATGTCTGAATGTATCTTTAACTGTTTGGTACACCCGCTGTGGAGTCAGTCATATGTCCAGGAAGGAAGATGAATGTACTGGGCATGGAAATGCACCTGGGTGAAAGAGGGATAGACTTGTATGAAAGCCCAGAATTCAGGGATGGATTTAGTGAGGTTCTGGAAGCCTGAAGCTTTTCGCTCTCTGCCCCACCACGCTGTGAGCACACGCAGGGCAGTGCTCTGGGAGGGTGCACAGCCCATGCTGAGCACCCCACTGAGCACTGCCCTCACCAGACACTCCTTGGAGCTCAGTCTGATCTGACTGCTGGGCTGAAACCTCCCTCAGCCTCCCCTGTGCTCCCTGGAACCCACATCCAGCAGCGCCGCTAACCACTCCTGGGGTAAAAACCTTCAGACTCACGTGATTGCTCTCTCTGCTTTTAAATGTGAACAGATGTATTTTGAAGACAGTTGTTTTAAGGTTATCAAGTGCAATTTCGCATTGATATTGGCACTTTCCAGGGCCCTGTGCTTCCACCCTTCCCTGTACAGAAGGGCTGCTTTGGGAGGAGAGGGGCCACTGAAGCCAGCTGGACTCTGCATGACTAGTTGTTATGCAGTGCTGTTAAGGACTGCAAAGCAGGGACCAGTGCAGTCACAAAAGCTATGTGATCTCTGTTCACGGTGGGTCTTGGCCTCAGGAGTCATAAGCTGTATTAGTCTGCCGGAGCTGTAAGTGTCTGTGTAACCCCTCACACTCACAGAGCCCCTCCTGATGAAATCCAGGGTCAACCCACAGCATTTGGAAGGGACAGTGTATGGGCTGGGTCACACCATGCAGGCGGTGACACATTGACCTGTAGTTGCATTGAAGGAGCAACACAGTATGTGACAATGTGTTGGAGAGAAGTGTGCTGAAAACTTTTACCAGGATTATTTCTCCTGCAGTGAATTGAGCTGAATCCACAGGAAAGACCATAGACCATAGAAACTTCTGAAATACCTAGAAGGAATTATTCTGGATCTGGTTTTATTTGTGCCAGAGAAACAGGACTAGCTTTGGTGGTGTCAGCGTGGGTGCAGAGGTGTAAAACAGGTGTGAAAGAAGATCAACCGAATTACTTCAAGAACTGAAGGACAGGCTCTAAGATATACATGTGCTCGAAGGCTTTGCAGATTTGTGTCTCTAAATAGCTTTTTTCCATTTCTACGGGCAAGCAGCAGGAACAGCTGAGTGCTGTAGAAACAGCTGGCCTTCAGTGATAAGGGTAGCTGTCACTTCTTGGTGAAGTTTGAAAAACTTTATATTTAGAAGCAGAAGGGAGAGCCATCAGCAGCCACACCCCAAAACCCAAACTGTTTGCGTGTTCTTTGCTGCCTGCACTTGGTGATTGGAGTGATAGTATTGACAATTTTAAATGTTACAGTGCCTTTTTTTCTCCCAAAATCTGTTCTGTGGCATGACATGGCATGTGAGATCAGGGACATCAGAACTGCTGCTGGCCCTGTGCTATGGTGAGACAGAGATCTGAAGTTGATGACCAATAATTGAAGCAACTTCATTCACTACTCCCCATGTGTGGCCTTAAAGAAATAATTAGGCCTACCCTCCTTTTCACATTCGGCTCATTGCAGCTACTGCATGTTTCTTTCTTCTGTCTCTTTTAATTCTGTACTGCATCTTATCCTTATGTGCAAAGACAACCCTCCTCACTGTGCCTTGGAGTTCAGCCCCCTGTTTCCTTGGGTGTTGCAAGGCTTAAGTAATTAGCAAAGAGTTTGTTGTCTTCCCACACAGGAGGGGACCTGCACTCAGAGCTGGCACTGACAAGTTTCAGCTCCCTGACTCAGCTTCTCAAATCTCAATTTATTTCTCATCTTACCTGTGATTCAGATTGTGAACTCTGTTTTCTAAGATGCAGAAACCACAACACTCGAAAGTTAATAGAAAGGTGTTGCGAAAGTACCAGATTTGTCAGTGCCCAAACCCAGTTTGAGCCTGGTTTTTTGAACAAAATTCAATTTAAACAAGTAAAGCAGGGCCAAAGACTTTTCTCCATCCCTGATCTCAAATGGAAGGTGTCAGTATATCTCCTCTGGGCTGCTACTAGTGCACATGTGGCTTTTAGCCATTATGTTATGTTATGTGGTTTGCATTTAGTTTGGGGTGGGTTTTTTAAGCTCAAAGTGCCTGAAGATGGGTGGCAGCCCATTGAAGAGCTGCTTTCAGTCCTTAAAGCTGAGGTTATGTGACATGAAGGTATGTGGGGTACTGGGGTTAATGAGTTGCTGCTACAGTGTTGAGGGACTATGTGGTGTAGAGGAGTCGTGTCTGTCCAGTCTCATCCCATGTGCTTTCTGGGTTGGTCCCCAACCTCTCATACCCCCTGAACTGCACCCAGGCATAGGCTTGGAGAGTAGCTTGGTCCAAGAACCACAACAGGAAACAGTATAGATACTGTGGGGTCCTATGGACCCGAGTGCCTCCCACACGTTTGGGTTGGTGTGCTCTCTACATGGTGCTCACTAGCCCAGCTTGCTGCCGGGCCTTGACCAATTGTTTGCTGCACTGAGTCACTGACTTTCCTAAACCTATTGAATTTCTCCTGGTTTTGTTTGGGATTTAGTGAGGGTTTATGTAACGCTATGGTACACACATGCTTGAAAGTCACATCTAAAAAAGAAGATACTTCAAACTGAATGCCAGTCCCTTGTAACGTCGGTTTCTTGTTAATTGCTGTTATTATGAAAGACAACATTTGTGTCTGAGCGTCCTTGAGAGTTTGCCTGCAGGGGCCGCGGGTGCCCCTCTCCGCCAGCACTCCCCGACCAGCGAGACGTGCAGTACCCTGCCACCAGCCCTGCAGCCACTTCTGTGATCAGGCATGAAATTATTCTTAACTGATTGAAGTGAAGCATAGATTGAAAAGCTTGAGAGACACCGATTTACTCCACCATTCTGCTCTGCCTAAACCATGCCTGGCAATTTTGAATAGTGTCATCCTAAAAATCCTGATGCTGCCACACTGAAAGCTATTTACAGGAGGCAGTGGTATCACCCCTTTCATTTTAAAAGACAAAAAGAGAAATGAGACAGAGGTGAAACAATTGGCCAGTGTCACTCAGCAAAGGCAGGGGAAGGGCTGGAGGATGGCTGGGTGTCCCAGTCCCCAGTCTGGCACATTTGGCAGTGTGATATACTGCAGAGTGAGGATTTGTTACATGATTTTAGATCTGAATCTCAGGCATGTCATGGCCTTATTACATTCCCTTGGTGTAGAAAAGGGGCCTTGTATACAAGGAGCCTTGTAGAGTGTATTGGATTAAGCTTCCATAAAATATATAGACTAGTGCAGTGCAAAGAGGCTTTGAAGAAATCATGGCACAGACCCATTTCATCAGAGTACTTTTGGGCACTGCCTGAGGTCACTGCTTGAATAAGCTGATAAATTAAACATTTCTCCTTTAGCTGATAAAATCAGGCCTTCTTGTTAGGTAACTTTGATACAAGCACATCAATATAGCAATAAAAGAATATTCTACTTTCCTGTGATCATCTTCTAAGCTGCCTTGATGCTCAGCACCCTGCTGCAGTCCAGGACAGAGAGAGCAACAGAGCAGGGTGCACATGTGCTAGCAACCAGAGCCAAAACCAACCTGCCTTTGGTAAACAGTGTCCACTTAAGGAGGGAGGCAACTGAGGGCTTTGTGAATAACATCAGTCAGTGGTAACACAGTCCCAATGACATCTATTCCCCGAACATAAAAATATCCACATTTTCCTACCCCAGATACCTGTGTGCTGTGTATCTGTCAGTCATGTCTGCTGAGTTTATAGGGAGAAGCTCCAATGAATTTCTATTGCTCTTAGGTCTGAAAATCCATCTAGATATGGAAGAACGAGTTCATGCATCCTATGGAGACCAACAAAATACTTAGTGGCCATTATAGAATATAGAATATAATATAGTGACCATATAGAGTATTTATGACAGTGGAGGAACCAAGGAAGAAAAAGTTATATTTACAAATTTAAGCATGGAGATTGCTCACCTGGGTGCTTGGACATCCAAAATCAACTGAGTTGTAAACTGGGTAAATAAGCTTCTGAGATGAGAAGGAAATTAGAGGTGGATTCATGATGTCTTTTCATACAGCCATTCTCCAGGAGCCAAGTGTGTGCATAGCTGTATGGGAGAACAGGTTTTTATCAGAGAACAGATATCTTTAACATATTTATAGGCCTGCAGTAAGTATGTAAGCAAATGTTGAGTTCTATTCCCAGCAGGAAAAGAATAATACCCAATGTGGCTGATGCAAATCCATTGCCAGCTGTGGGATTCTGCTCTTATTTGTATTAGCTGTGATGGAACCAAGTGAATCTGTGATGGGAAATTTGTAGATGCATCTCATATTGTACAGTAATGATTTGTATGTACGTAATGCATTTCTCTACCTTGTCCAACTCACATACTTCAGACTGCTTAGTCAAGATTTTCCAGTTCAGGCCCTTAATAGATATTAGTAATTAGGTAAATAAAATGCTGCTCAGCTTAATGATGGAGGGATCAGTATTGATCCTAAGCCTCATGCTGCTAGTATAGTTGGGCCAGTGTTACCATGGTAGAGATAGGAGAACTTGTACATCAATACACACATTTGAGAGAAGATCAAAGCAGCCCAGGTGGTAAATAACCTGGACAATTGCCTGTAGGACCTAAAATTAGTGATCAGCACAAAGACTTGGCAGGTGAATAGTCAGCAGATGCTGTCTTATCTCTCTATTTGCTTTGGAAGATTGGGTCTGACCCAAAACATGTTGAAATCAATTTGTATCTTCTCCTTTATTTCGATAGGCTATGCACCAGGCTCTAATCAGTTGTGGGCCTAATTAAATGATTTTCCTCATTGCAAGCTAATTACTCCTATGGAGAAATGAAACTGAATGTTAGATGAGTACTCTGTAGGAACTGTATCTGTAACGTATGGTTTAGAATAAAAAATGATGGGCTTGATTTCACACTGTCTTGCATAGCCTCTTATTCCACCTAAATCAAGGACAATTTCCCACTCTCATTTATTGGCCTAAGTATGGAAACTGAGTGAAGAGTCAGGTGGGATGACTGTAACAAGCTTCCTTCCTTGTGCAACAAAAAAGCTAGTGCAAGCAGGAAATCCTTGGCTTTCAGCATACGAGAGAGGAAGAAGCAATGCATTTAAATCGCAATGAGAAGGTCAGGTATCAGCAAAATGTTCTTTTGGTGAGGACAGTGAGGCACTGGGCTGGGCTACCTGGGGAGCTCTTGGCACCTCCAGCCTGAGAAGCCTGCAAGAGGCTTAGCTCCAGCCTTGGGCAGGGGATGGAGCACCCAGAGACCTCCTGGACTGCTCTTGCCAGTGCCTGGTTGGAGTTTTGTATCAATTTGGGGAAAAATGCAAAGTACAGGGCAATGACAAATTCAGTGCCATCACCTTGTGGTGACAGGTCATTTGCTGTTCTTGGACAAATGGTAAAGTAGGTAAAGTGAAAATGTGAAATCTGGGGTAATTAATTAGATAATGGGAAATCAATCATGCTAATGAGTAGCTAAGTGTTGTCAGACTCCAGCTGTAGCTGTGTGTATAGAACTGATTTAGTGATTAAATTTTTCAGGGATCACGGGTGGAAGGCTGCACAGGTCTGGACAACAATGATCCTATGTGCCACTTCCCTGTGATACTTCCCAGCTAAACCTTCAAGCTGTGTGTTGGGCCTGGTGCTTTGCTTGAGGCACTGAATCCCAGCAAAGGGAAGACCTTGGCTCAACAACCCCCAAACACTTCTATGATGTTGTAGAAGGGAAAAGGAATGGCCTCCAAAAGGCACAACCTGCTGAAAGCAACCTTGCATGCAAAAAGATACCCTTCAAGCCACTCTTAGAACAATGATCTAAGATGCTGTAGCACATAGTGGTTAGGACCCAGTCCTATGGGACCTGCACAGCACTGTCTGCTAAATGTGATGCATGCAACATGCAAACATGACAGAAGGCAGCCTTCACATGTCAGCAGTGTGCCCTGGCAGCCAGGAGGGCTGACTGTGTCCTGAGAGGCATCAGGCACAGCATCACCATCAGGTCGAGGGAGGTGATTGTCTTGCTCTACTCTCTGCTGGTGTGGCCTCACCTGGAGTTCTGGGGGCAGTTTTGGGTGCTGCAATATAACCACATAAAACTGTTAGTGAGTGTCCAAAGGAAGGTTATGGAGATGGTGAAGGATCTAGAGAGGAAGCTACCCTGGACAAGAGGAGGCCTCATCTCAGTCTACAGCTTCCTCACAAGGGGAAGTGGAGGGGCAGGCCCTGATCTCTTCTCTCTGGTGACCAGTGACAGGACACAAGAGAGCAGCATGAAGCTGTGCTAGGGAAGGTTTTGGTTGGATATTAGGTTAAAGGTTTTTCACCCAGAGGGTGATTGGGCACTGGAACAGGCCCCCCAGGGACATAGTCATGACATGGAGCTTGCCAGAGTTCATAAAGCATTTGGACAATGGTCTCAGGCACATGATGTGATTTTTGGGGCTGTGCTGTGCAGGGCGAGGAGTTGGACTTCGATGTTCTTGTGGGTCCCTTCCAACTCAGAACATTCTATGATTCTATGATTTATCCTCAGGCAGATGTCATGTGGGTTGCCATATACTTTGTGTTGATGCATCAATTTTAGCATTAGGAGAAAATTTCAGTGAAAAGGTACTAGTAAGGTGGAAGAAACTGGGGGCAGGATGGAGGATTTAACTTACTTGGTTTATTTGTTTTCCTTCCAGGTTTCCACAGGTCTGGGGTTTTTTTTCTTTGCCTTGTACTTGGCTCTGTGTCTCAGATCCCTTCTGTCCTGTTTTTGTTCGCCTTCCTTTGTTGCTGATGGTTTCATGCTGTTTCCATTCCTCTCCTTTAGTGTGACACAGATTCTCTGCCTGAGCCACGTCCAAGGTGTAGGACTCCCTGCAGTTACAGCACAGAGACTCGATACGAGGACATGACTTCCTGCTTCACTGACAGTGCCTGCATTGTGTAAGTGAATGCATGTTTTACCAGCCCACAGAAAAGAAGTTTCAGGGCATTACTTAATGGATTCTCCTTTTTCTACCTTCTCAGGACACTGACAGCTCTTCATCTCTGCTTCATTGTTGCTGGTCTCTTGGTATCTAAAGGAGACTAGTCTAGATGATCTGCACACAATGAGAGAGGTTTTTTTAATGTGAAGACCTTACAGTCAACACAGAGAAAACAGGCAAAGGTATGAGAAAGTTGTGAATAAATCTTTCCTATGCAGATGGAAGTAGAAGCACAGAAAAATCCCCAGATCTCGTTACTAGAGGAATGAGATACTTATACTAACTTGAATACCTTGGTCCAGTGCAGGTCTTCTACAATAAAATGATCCTCCTCTTCACTGGGACCAGTGTAATGCAGGGATGGACTTTTACTTTTGCCTCCCACTCGGATGTGCTAAGGATGGTGGAAGGTGGATCCACATCAGACAACTGCCACAACAGTATTAGGATGTGGCATTTCACCACTCCCTCACATGAGAAAGTCATGTCAAGTCACTTTGTCACCTCTGTTTTTGAATTAAATGATCAGGGTTGTTTAAAAGTGTTACGTATATTTGCAGTTATCCCAGGGAGTGAGAAGATTAGTAGATGTATATTCCCATATATAAAAAGATAGGTGTGATATTCAGAGGTGTACTGATGAGACTTAAAGCCTTAATTTCTAATAAACATCTATCTGGAGTTTGAAGGTTCCCCTGATCCACAGCTATAATATATTTTAATTAACATCCAAACTCCTGTGGACTCAGAAAGTCTCTGAAGAGAGGTAACCTCCGATGGCTGAGCTATAGTACTGCTCAGTTCTGAAACAATATCATAAACTACTGTATAACTATGCATGAACACAGGCTGACACAACCCACAGAAAAGGTGGCTTTGGTCAAGACTCAAGTAGCTGAGACCAGTGCCAAAAGAGGCTGGGGCAGGACCTTGTCATGGCCTTGTGTGAAGCAGCGCAGATCTTGTACCCAAGGGGAAAAGAGTTGGTGCTGGGGTACATTGGCCCTACTGTGTGGGTCAGTGATGGGGGAATAGGTTGTGCCTGGTTGGGGTGGGGTGGGGTGGCAGAACCAGGAGGTGGCAGGTTCTCAGTCCATCCCAACTTATTCCACTGTGACTGGCCAAGGAAAACACTGTAAGTCTGTTTTGACACCAGGTATCAAACCCCAATCTTATAACTCATTCTTCAATTTACATCCTTGCCTTTGCTTCCCAAATTCAGATACATGCTTTACTCTAGACAGGCAGTATGATGGCTTAATGAAGAAGAGGTCACTGTGATTACCTCAGCATGACCTCTCTTTTCATTGTACCTTTGACATCTAATCAAACATATTAAACTATCTGAAATGCACACATCTAGACTCTTTGTAGAGTATGTTTGTTTCATTTTTTTAAAGCTTTGCTTACCTGTGGAGTCTACTATTTATTGTATGATGCTTTTTGCCACTTAGGCACTATGCTTAATCAGATTTGTAAATTAATTCTCTCCTGGGGTTTCTCTTTGTGTGTTCAGAAAGCATAAAAAGTGTTCATGACACGCTTCAAAACACACACCGGTCATATTAGTCATCCTCTCAGCATAATAGTTTTATGGAGAACACTTTCAGTTAAAAAACCCCCACATTTCCTCTAATCCAGTTTCTTTCCCCCACTTTTGATCCCTGGAGTTATGTTACGTGTTAGTAAACAGCTACGCGACACGCAAAGGCTGTAATTGTGTTTTGGTTTTTTTTTTTGATGGAGGAAAAGAGCTACTGTTTACATCTTGAAATATCTATTATTACTTTTTATGATGTATTCAACAGAAAATATTTTTATACAGGAGCTTTGCCTTCTTCTGGCAGCTGAAAAACTGGTTGCAAAAACGAGTACTGCTGAATCATGATCTGTCTTCTGTCTGCTTCCCCTGAGCCATTTCTCCAGCCCAGCAGTCCCAACCCACATCAGGGCCAAGGCTGGATGGGAAAGGGCAGCTTAGATGGAGAGCACCAAACTCTTCGTCAGTCTCCGTTGTGCTGCCCATATCTTCATGGACAGACCATCCCTCACCCACCATGCCCCTTCCTGGTCAAGCTGTTCAAAGCACCTGCTAGTCACCAAAACCCTTCTATGGCAAACATTGCAATGTGGGGAGGGATTTGCAGAGCAGGAAATGTCACTAATGTTAGTGAGGAAGAGAGGGTGCTTGGCCAGCACTGCAGTGCCCCTTGGCAAGAGAGGAGGAATGCTGTGGCCACTGAACCACAGCCTGAGAGCTGGAGTGACAACAAGCTGCAGCACATCACCTTGGGAGCGAGGGGTACTTCCAGAAGTCAATTCCACAGTCAAGAAGTCCAGTTCCACAGACAAGTGTGGCTGCAGTCTTCTCTTTATGCCAATGGGACCCAGGAAAAATGTCTCCTCATGATATTGCACACTCACCCTTGTACTCTCTAGGCAGCCTTATCTACACACCCCACCCCACACACTCCCCCAGTCTCTCAGCCCTTTGTGTTTCACAGGAAACAAGTAGATAAACCACAGCTCTCAATTTCCTAATTATGCAAAAAAGTAGAAACTCCTATACTTTCAGAAGCTCAGAAATGCTGAAGTTGTTTGAAAAAAAGGCAAAGAGAAGACCTGAAACCGAATGGGGATTTCACACTGTGGATGTTGGAATGCCCTAGACATTACAAAGATGTGAGGTGCTTTCACAGCACACTCACCCTTACGTGTTTGCTGGAAGAGAACAGCAGTGGATGGTAGAGAGAGCCCTATCTTTGAGGAAGGACCCAGTAGCAGGAAAATCTTTTGTATGACAGAGCAGTCCATAATTCTGAAAAGAGAAAACATTGTGCTGATTTCTACAGAGAGGAACTTGCCCAGCTCAGCAGGGAGGAACCTGGCTCTAGCACTGCTCTCCAGCAGGAACCTGGGGATTTCTAGACATGTTCTTGGCCAGACAACTTCTTCTCTCCCAGCT
>NW_008660801.1:11877-20398 GCF_000695815.1 Acanthisitta chloris
AGCTATGGGATAACCAAATCCCCTCAGGACTTCACCCAGTCTGCACCAGTGCAGGCACGTGCAACTGCAATAAATGCATGTGATGGAGCTCCAGCAAGAAGCTAGAGGGCAGCTATGCCTGTGATGTTGCTGCCTCACTTCTGAGTGCTGCAGTCACTGCCTGTCCCGTTGCCTTCACCATGACTGTCAGGGCATGTGTTTCTGTTCCTGGGACACCTGGAGGGGTTGAGCTCATCCCATCAGAGCAGCTGCTTGTTCCTCTTCTCCCTTGTTTCACATGTTCACTCACAAATCTTCTTGCCAGTTGGTTCACAGCAGATGATTTAACTGTTTCAATTCTCCTGTATATGGTAACAATTTTGGGAAATGGGAAAGGCATCCAAAGAAATGCACCTGCAGGGTAGGTGGGCTGGTGGTGAGTGCAGCCTGGTTGAGGATCTCTCTCCCCACTGCTGCTAGCAGGCAACGCTGCAGCTCTTGGTACTTTTTCTTTGTGTTTTTTCCCCCCAATTTCCATATCGTAACAGCCTGTACACGTCTCTAGCTTCTCACTTGCTCTTTCCTTGTTCAAACGTCTGTATTTTTTTCTTTTCCCTTGAGGAACAGCAGAGTGACGTGGAGGAGGGAGGATTCCCTGATTCTGGTGAGGTCTGGGAATGAGTGCTGCAATTTTCATCCAGATGCCAAGAAACCTATGTAATTCATAGGCACAACTCATATTTGTTTCCTTAACAGCTCTTTTGTTCTCCATTGTCAAGGACACAGGAAAAGGGGAGGTTCATCAGGCACTGCTGGCCAGGCTTGCAGGCAACTTTGACTTCTAAGACCAAATCATGAGCCATGGAGGACTGACCAGCAGCAGGGCATGGGCACAGCTTTCTTCAGTCTGTGCTGCTGCCTTCACATCAGACTACTCAGGTCCTGTAGGTTAATACAGTTTCCATTTCATACATGGGAAAAAATGAGTTAAAACACTAGTTTGAGAGGCAAGACCATTGTGAGGATCTGAGCACCTTCCTCCTGAGAAGCACCCTTGGTCGGGTAGAGCTGTGCTATCTGCAGGGCAACTGCAGCAGCTTGTCCTGGACAAGGACCTGCTGCCTGTCCCATCCCAGCTCTGTGCCAGCCTCCCCTGTGTCTTCCCACATGGGGAGCAGAATGTGAGGGTGGTGTCTCTGTGGCTTTCCAGTCCCTGTTGTATTCAAGAGGATGTTTGTTTCCTGCGAAGGAAAGCACAGTCTGATGTCACGCTAGAGGAAAATAAAACATGGGGCCAGACTGGTGTGTTTTGCAAGCCTAGGTAGAGATTTTATCAGAGGTAAACTTGGCTCACCAAACCAAGCTCTAATTTTGTCCATCACTAGTGAACTAGTGCTCAGGGGACTAATGCCAGGACAGGGAGATGCTCAGTTTGTTCACAATGTGATGGGTCGCATGAGGCAGCCCCAGTCAGAGTGAACATTGGTTACCTTGTATTGAAAATGGAGTGCTACAACTGACCACTGAGAGCTCTGGGAATGAAAAAATATGATATTAATGCTGTAGATCCTACACACTCGTGGTGATCCGTGCCACATGGCTTCACTGCGTGATGCTTGTCCAGCACATTTGTCACTCCAAGGAAACTTGGTTCCTCCAAGACATCACATAGGCTGAAGTAGTACAGGTTGTTCTGTATGACTGTGAGAATCAGAAATCCATGGCAGCATTAGGTGGATCAGGAAGATGGACTTTTCAGGTTGGGAGGAACCTTACCATCCTCTCCTAATGGTGGCCTTAGGAGTGATTTGGAGAATTGTGCACCAAAGCATCTTGACTCCACTGGGCTTCTGAATCTTCCTGTTGTCACTTGCAATTCCTTTTTCTGTATCCTTTGTAGGATGGCTAACCATGTCCATTTCAGGCTAACATTGTCCTGTTTCCTTTTGGTTTCCCCTTATGATATTACAAATAACAATTTTTGGCCACATAAATTTTAATTTTTGTTAATTAAGGCATTTCTCAAAATCACAAAAAGCTTTCTAAATCTGGTTACTGTTTTGCCTTATTGGGAATATTCATTCAGCAATTACCTTTGCCAAAGATGATGTAGTGCAGGCAGGTGTCACAGCCACATGGAAAATCCATTGCAGTTCTGACAGGGATCCTGCTGTTTCAGTAGAAGGCTACCCCATGCAGAGATAGGCTGGTTAGATCAAACTGTACTAATTGCAGAGTGATTTGGAAATCTGTTCCACTTGCAAACAGAATGAATCCAACACTTTGTAACATTGAATTAACAAAGGTCACATTTCATAAATATTACCAAGCAATTTTCATAGATAATGCAGCAGGCTAGTTAATGATTAGAGCAGTAAACTTCTGACGTAAAGCCATGATGAATAAGGGACGTATTTTTACAGCTCCCATTATTATTGCCTCAGGGATCTTAACCAAATTATTAGTGTCCAACATATCTTTAAAATCTAACCCATCAGGCTATATCTGATCTTCCCAGTGTCTTTTGTACTAGAAACCAGAAAATCGAAGAGATTTTTAGAGTATCAGTCAGGTTCTCAATGGGAAAAAAAGCATGTTGGTTTCAATCCAGTTCTACTGGATTCTGCAATATACAACTGGTAACTGGTGGGAATTGGCAGAGCTCAGGCTGACAAGGGATACTATTCTCCCTCTTCCTCCCACTACTGGATCTGGGCACAAAATTTTAGTAAAGATCTAGTTCTGCTCGTAGGACTGACCTCGGAGACTGTCTTCTCTCCTGAGACTGGGTCCAACACTGTTTCTTAGATGGGAAGGTATTCAAGCTACCTAAGCAGTCCTCTTGATGAAGTCTGTGGGATCAGCTCTGTAGGGAAGCTGTATTGTCCATGTTATGTGTAAAGGAAGGCGGCGGAACGAATCCTGGGTTTAAACAGAAATCTTGGGCCCATGTACAAACAGAGGAATTAAAAGCAGTGAATGTAATTTTCCAGGCTTTAATGAGGCATGTTTTGTATCCAATAGCCACACACTCCTAGACAATCTGTATTTCTCAGTAGGGTTTTATCTTCTATGAGCCATTCATGTCTGAATTTGATGGGCTGGAAAATTTTGGTATACAACTGTAGGACAACTGTCATCCAGCAGTACTTAAGGGTGGAGGGCTTGGGAATCAGCAAAATTCGGCAGGCATTTTATATTTCCTTGTTCCAGGAGAAACTCCCAGGGATGGAAAGTGGCTAGTGCTGCTCTGTAATGCACTTTTGAGAGAAATGATGTGTGAAACATCCAGCCCTCTGTGAAACATGCAGCGATGTCCAGGTGCTTGGAGGGAGAGGTGGAACCTGTTACATCTCCATTTGGGAAAGCCGTTTGACAAGATGAAATGCTAATTGTCCATGCCATTTAGACATAATAGGTTTTAATTTTCAATTTTTAGATGCTCATGCTTTGAGGCCAGTCAGAAGGAAAAAATATAATTCCTTGAAAATCTAATGCAATTGAAGTGACAAAAAAGCCCCAACAAAACTCCAAGATTCAAGCAAGTAGCAGCTCAACTAAACATAAAACAGCTCAAATTGTGAAGGCCAGTCCAAAGTGGCATCAGCACCAGAGTCAGAAGAAATCTAGAAGGCTTTTCCCACAGCTGGACACAGGGGACCCCGACAGGCAGAGGTCTGCAGGGTCACTGCTCCCTGGAGGGCTCACCCTGCCTGCAGCCAGCACTTTCTCCAGCCCTGCCTCCATCCCAGCTGGAATGGGCTGAAAAACAACTGGAAGTTTCTTGCCAGAGCAGACGCACAGCACAGTCAGTTCTTCATTGACAAACGAGCAAAAGAAAACAAAATATCACACTGTCATTTAAAAATAGCTTCAGCAAAAATACCGTGGGGAGAGCTTTCACCGAGCAGAGATCGGCGGCTGATTAGGGAGGGTTATCAGTGTACCTGGTGCCGGATAAAACCCGATCCTGCTGCAAGGCATTCTCACTCAGCTGGGCAGATTGTGGGTTTGTGATGAATGCCTGAGAAAGTCTAGAAGTTTCCTGATAATGCAGGAGTTTGAAACAAGGGGTTTCTGCTCCTTGCCTGCAATGCAGCTGGAGAAAAGCTCCATGTGGACTGGTACTGCCAAGTGGCATTCTTGGAGTTTGGTGGGACACAGCCCTTCCCTGTTCCTGCCAAATGCAAGTGGCTTGGTCTGTTGTCAAAGTGGGGTGAGTTACCCTGTGCAAGGGTGATTCCCCCTCCTGTAAACTATAGTGAAAGCATTCATGAAGGATAGGCGCCATTATAAAGTTCAGACCAGGTTTGGAGACTTCCATAAGTGATGTCTGTGCCTTGTAGCCACACTCTGAAGTGATATGGTTTAAATACAGACTTGACCATATGACTTGGGGAAGTTGATCCATTGAATGTTCTTGCAGGGTCATCAGTGTTGGTTTTAAAGCACAGTTTTCCAATGGCAAAGCTCAAATTGCACAACCCAAGATTTACGGTCATTGCGATTTTTAACATTCGTTTAGGTCTTCAGCCTCTTGATTCTGCTTATACAATGAATTCAGGTGTTGAATGCATTTTTCTTTCCCTGTTTATTATAAAGTACTTAGATCATCATTTAATTTGCAACTGTTATTGGGACCTATTTGCATTATTCAAATTATTTCACCCAATAGGGGAATTAATATTCACTAGCTGAAGAAAATAATGCAGTGAACTAAAACACATCGAATTGTTTAACAGCCTTTTGAACATATTTCAAGACAAAAGAAGAAATTTATGGAAAGAGCAAGAGCAAGTCCCGAGCTCTTCTGGGATGGTATAATTTGGTAGTTCACCATAGTCACTCAAGAGGTACCTTGACCTATCACTCGTCTAAAACTTTATAGCTGGAGCCACGGCTGAAATCCAGAGGATTGAAGCACTGTCAGTACTGAATGAAAACACCAAGTACATTAGAAGCAAAGCAACTGGACAAGTAGCTTTGCTAGGTCAAGTGTCATTCTCATGACCCTAAGATTAAAGATCTTTCCTGTTTTTATGTATCCTGACCGTTTTCTACATGTGACTGCAGTAGCGAAGCACGGCACAGTCAAAATATGTGCAAAACCATCACAAACATAAAAAGAGACAAATCAAGTAATACAGTGACCTATTCTAAAGTAGGGAACCCCCAGCCTGGGGCTGTCCTCACAGCTGGCACCTACCCACAGCTGAATGTGTCCTCTGTTGGTCAGATCACACCACACTCAGCGTGCTCGGGAGGGCAGAGTCCCTGTCTCCACACTTGGGAATCAGGACATGGGATCTGCTGGTTTGCCAAAGCCACTTCATGGATTGGGCGACACCCCAAAAGCACAGCAGTGCCCAGTGTCAGGGTGGCACTCCCCTCCTCCTGAGGTGCAGCTGCTTATAGTCATGTTGTGCAGCAAACAGAGGGATGCAGAAGCCTCATTTTGGGTCTCCCTAGCAGGAGCACACATCTGCATGGGGTCATCTCTCACCCCTCCTTTCCGCTCTCTTTGTCCCTTCCCCAGGATCTTCGCCATGCAGAGTTCCCACCATTCTTGCTCTTCCAGGCTGTCTTCAAAACGCTGCCTCCCTAATCTCCCAGGGAAGCTGCATTTCAGTGATTTCCCTTCCTATGCAATGTCCATTCCCTGGCAGCATCCACATGAGCCATTTCTGGGGGCAGTGACAGACCCATCACAACACTGGGTTTCCTGCTGTCCCATCTTGAGGCCAGTTTAATAATAATAGGGAGTGATTTGGGACTAGTTCTTTACTAAAGCAATGAGTTACTGTTCTTCAAGCTGGAGGACAGCAAGCAACACCTTAGGCCTTTCACTCCCAGATCTGTTGCTTCTGCTCCAGGCACCACTTGAAAGGAAAACTAACTGCCCCAGCTCACACAGTAAACCATGAACAGCAAAGCTGGGAAAATGAGACTTCCTCAGCACAGCCTGTAGCTGTATCTACTTAGCCTAGACCAGTGACTCCAACAATTTTGCTGCTGAGATCCCCTGCAGGAAGGATAATACTGAATACACATTGTCAAAACGCCTTTTAGCAATAGCAGGATACTCTCTGCTCCAGGCAGAGGAGGATTCATACAAAGCCTTAAGCTGTTCCAGGCTTTGCAGAACAGCAGACAGCAAAATACATGTGGCTGCACTGGGACACGTTGTTTTCAAAGCCCTGTGTGATAGTACCAAGTGGCATAAATCAGAATTACCTGTCAGAAATTGTATGTATCCATGGCCATTTCTCCAGTCCCGGCTGAGCAGCAGCTCAGCCTCTCTGAGACAGTGGTTGCACTGGAAAGAAGGCGAAGATGTAGCAATGCAGGAGATGGGGAGATGGCAAAAAATCATTGATGCCTGAAAAAAGGTGTTGAAATGCATCCTACTACAAAGTTGTGCCAAGAATGTGTTAGGGCAGGAACATGAGGGGCTTTCCTGCTTCCTGAGAACCCAGAACTGGCTCCAAGAGCGGCTTTCTTTAGTATCAGAGTTAACATTTGGGCTTTTCTGTATGAAGAAGTGGAGGACTCTGCCCCAACATGCACCTTCTGCAGCCCCAGGGTGTCCAGTCTTCTTCTAAAACACTCTACAAAACTTACAGCAGCTTTCAGCTGAGGCTCAGCCCATCCCCAGGGAACCTGTGGAGCAAGGCCAGCAGCACATCCTCCTGGAAGCAGGCAATGACTGTGCTGCTAAATACTTCACATTCCTCCCGGACACCAATCCAGACTCGAAGATGCACTGGAAACCTGACACGGAGGTTACTCGGCATAAGACATTTGCCTCGGGGAACTCTTCTGAATAGCAACAAGTCAAGTCAAAACCTCAGTCCAGACCTCACCTCCAGATCCAAGCCATATCCCAGCCCCAACAGCCTAAATGTAGAGAGTCATTACCAGGCACCTCTGCCTGCTCTGGAGACCAGCTCTTTGGCTCTGCATCTCAGATGTTGAGCTATTGCCCACCTGTGGTATCTAAAGGCCTTTTTACTTATTTATCTCCACACCTCAGGCTTCTGTTAGGGTGATGTCTTTCTCCCTGAAAGCCTCTGCCTGCCTTGGTTTAAGTAATTCATTGCAGGACAGGTCTCATCAGGATTGTCTTAAAACATAGGTAGGTGCCAGTTTCTTCTCACCCTAAGTTTGGGTGAAGTCACAGTGCCCGTTTTGATTTGGTATGTGAGCAGGTTAGCAGTGAAAAGCAGAATGGCTTGGACTTACCACCACTGAATGGCTTCTGGGCACTGCACTATGATAACGGAGCAACCCTGTCCACATCCTATGGGTCTCAGAAGTATTTCCCATTTATAAGGTCAAGATATTAAGAGCAGATTTTGTAGAGTACAACACCAACATGTCGTACTGAGAACAAAAGGGTTTGCTGAAAAATCAAGTCAGAAATAATTTGTCCATGGACACGGGGTTTGGTGCTGGCTGGGATCAGAGTGCTAGGGCTTGTACCTGCTACCCCAGCCCCACTGCTCTAGCATTTGGGGGTCAGAGGCTGAGATCAGCAGTATTTTTGGAAAGAAGAAGGCCTGTTCTTAGCTGGATTCAAGCATACAGCAATCAGGATAACAGCTTCATAAATTTATTTCCTTCTCCCTGCCTCACTCATCATTGACTTGTTCCCACACTTTTTGGCAGCCTCTAGCACCATTTTCGTTTTCCCCACAGACTGCTGTGCTGCTTCTGTGCAGAGATAAGCTCGTGTAAGAGAGGCTTAGGCAGAAAGAAAAACAAATAGCCAAGGTCCATGTTTTAAGAATTACTGAAATACATTCTGGTATCGCTTATTTCTTAGAACAAGAAATCATTTGTATATGTCAAAACCTAAAGAAAAGCCTGAAGTGCTGAATTTCCCCTTTCCATCATCACAGTTATTAAAAGAAGGTACCATTTGCCATCTGCTTCTGATGACACCACACCCAGGTGGTCTTTCCACTTGTCCCAGGGTTTGTCCTGGGGTGCTGCTGTGCTTTGCTCATTACTGCTAATGCTGTCGTTCTGCAGGGTTATGGGAAGATGCAGCAGCACAAAGCTTTTCAAATCCAGGTTTCAGAAAGAAACAAGAGACACATATGTCTCCAGTCTGTTGGGAGAAAGAATGAAAAATAAATTGTTCTGGTGATATGCAGTTGCTGGCTATTAATTCCTTTGAGGATTTTGTATTGCTTCCAACGCAAATATAAGATTAGCTGTTGGAGTAATGGAGTAGTATGGGATACAGATCACATAGGGGTTCTTGTAACACAGATGTTATTTATTTAGCCTATGCAGAGCAAACCTGCTTACAGATGTAATTTTGTGTGTTCACTATGATGTCTATCTGTCCAGTAGCACCCCAATATAACCTGAGAAGTTAGGGATCCTTTGTGGGCTGAGCCCTCAGCTCCCAGGCAGGTGCCCCCTGTACACACCCCTGCTAAGGGCATGTAGATGTATGAGCAGGACAAAAAAGCAACCTGGCTGCAGGAAGGCAAGTAGAAAAGAGGTCTCAGTCGCCTGAAACCTTCCTGCT
>NW_008660801.1:20421-21661 GCF_000695815.1 Acanthisitta chloris
GTCCCAGCTGCACCAGTCAGTGGTGGTGGTTGGAAGAAATGTTGCTGCTATAAGAATGCTACTATTTTGTAAAAGCATTTTCGGGACCTTCCCGTGCCAGATATCCAGACGTGCTAATGCAAAATGCATTAGCCCAAGCAGCAGGAGCTCTGGGGCTGCTGGCGCCATTGAGTTCCACTCATTTCATCTTTATTATAAATACTGCATTGTCGTCTCATTCTTTTCTCTCATCCTCTCTTTAGAAAAGAATTATAAGGCTCTAGTTGACTGGTCCCTTTGACTTAGTACAGTTGTTAAACCACAGGCAGTAAATACCTCTTTCAATTGTTTAAGGCGGATGTATTTATTTCATTGGAACAGCCGAATGAAATCTGTAAGTGCTAAAGAATCCCTCCTTTCAGGGCAGCTCTGCTCCTCTACCTCCCAGCTGAATGCAAAAGAAACTCCTAAACCTGCCGTGTGAAACCAGCCCACCTTCAGACTCACTCCCACTCTCAGCTTAGGTTTTTTGTGGTTCAAGAAGTATTGCAGCTTCGAAAGAATCACCGCCTACTTGTAAATAGTGATCTTTCACCAGGCAGATCTCAGCTGACAAATGTTAATTGTTATGCAAACTATCCAGAAGATGAGCTCTTCTCCCAGGACTGAAGGGCAGACACCTCCCAGATGAAGCAAGGCAGCTGTTTAAACAGTGCGGGGTGCGCTGCCCCGGCTGCCAGAGCAGCGGGAGAGCCGAGTGCGGCTGGAGCTGTGCCATGCCACCATGGTTAACACCCCCGTTTTGTGGAGAAAGCTCCACAACACAACTTCAGAACTTTAACTGACCCCAGTGATCAGGAAAGTGATGCTGTTTCAGTGGAAAACAGATATAAAAATTGTTTCTTTGGCCTAATGCAGTGGGATGCTCTCCCTTGAAACTGTGGATAACAAATTCTGGTTGTTGGGGCAGGATAGGGGTGTGAGAGCAAAGCTTTGCCAGCCCAGAGGATTTGACAGGGACCAGGGATGCTGAGAATGCCATGCAAACCTTGTTCTTACCTGGGGCAGGTCGTTGCCTGGGGCAGGTGGTGCTGGTGGGCTGTGGCTCCTACCTGAGTCCCCTGGGGAGCTGGTTCCCTTGCTTGGGAAAGGCACGTTTGTGCTCCATTGATGCTGCTTGGAACTACACCATAGGCTGAAGGGAAAGTTGAACATGTATCAGCTCATTTTTTCTTCCAGTCCCATTTAGTTGGTACTCTTT
>NW_008660801.1:21675-46169 GCF_000695815.1 Acanthisitta chloris
GGTCTTTGGGGTCACTGTGAAGAATGGGAATCACCTCATAAGGACAGAGACTCACCAACTGCTCATCAAAACCATCTTGACAGGGCTGGTGGGAATTCATATGAGTAACTTGCTCTTTGCCTGCACCTGCCCAGTCCTCAGAAAGCACAGCCTCAGCAAGGAGGACGAAGTGGTCCAGCAGTGCAGAACAGCTCCAGGAGAGCCAGGTCCCTCTTGCTGCTCTTACACCAAGTCTGTTGGATCAGGCTGGTTGCAGGGAAAATTTACATTTCAAGCCTTATATGAGACGTGCATAGAACCCACTAGTGTGTGTTGGCAAATTATCTGCCTCATCATTGCACCTCTGGGGTAAAACCCTCCACTTTTCTGGCCATCAGGTAACATGGAAAAATGTTTCTTTCCTGGCAGTTACTTAGGATAATTTAAAGGAGTTGCCATGATTCCTGATGAACACGTGGAGAACTGTCTACTTCTGTATGTGGCTGTGCTGAACTTCTGAGCTCTGTGTTTAACCAGGGCTTCATGCCACCCTGTAGTCCTTGTAACTGGTTTTGGAGGTTTTGTTGTTTGTTTGTTTTCATTTTTAAGATGGCTTTGTGTTATTGCTGCAGGGTACTTCAGTTTGGGTTTGTTTAGGTTTGTTGCTTTTTTAAAAGAAATAAAATGCTTTATCCCACTTGTACCTGCACAGCCTTCAACTGAATAGGACTTCATGAACTTGACCCAGTGCATTCTGAGATGAATATATATAGAATGAGAGAATGGAGGAAGGACTATGATTTAAAGATTCAGACAAAAAGGAAAAGTTTTCAATGATTCTTACTTACTTGAAATGTAATAACATTTTCATTGATTTCAGTGGGAGCAGGACAGCAATCTACTGAAAAGGGAAAAATATGGCATTTGATCAAAAAAATCTCCAATGTGAGATCCAAACTCACATTCCCTTCTCTGCTTTTCCACCAGTTCCCAGTATCAGGCTGAGCAGAACAGCCATGTGCTATTTCCATCCTCCACTTTGCCCTTCAACAACTCTGTCTGGCACCTTATTTTACACAATAGGGTAAAACTCCTTCCCCAAAGCATCATAAAGTTATGGATTCAGTCGCCAGGAAAGGCCACTGATTCCTCTCAGCAAGGACACTTGGCACAACCCACAGTGTCCATGGTTGTTTTCAACTGAGACTGAGCTGATAAGGGAGTTTCCTTTCAAGTGGAAAAGCATACACTATATTTATATGCAGATAATTTCCTATTTGTTGGGTTTAGCGCAACAGGCTGAATTTCTGGCCTGTCTCTCCAGCTCTCTCCAACCACATGAAACACATTCACAATTGTCCGGGTGGGAGTTCTTTTGCCAGAACCTGGAGAGATGCCACAGTGCAGCTGCTGTGGAAGGCAGAGGTGGAAGGACACGACCAGTCCTCTCTGCTCTTTCTGTGAGGAGGTAACAAAGACCACAGCCCCTGCTTAGCTTTTGCTACTGTGTTCATTACAGGTGCTTATGCCACTGACCTATCATTTTATCTGGGCAAAGTGATATATTTTGATAGACATATAAAAATTTTAAAGGAGAAACCCTTGAAGCATAACTTATGCGTGCTGAGCCACCTTCAGGACTCAGTGATTTTGCAGGCAAGTAGAACCATGCTCAGCTAAGGAGCAGGAGAGACTGAACTGCATATGTAGTAGAGGAAGGATTTACTGAAAAAGCTGGTAGAAGATTCCCAAACTATTCATGCCCAGGAGGAAGGGAATATCAAACCAGCAGTACATCATGTTCATCTGGGAAATCTACTCCATTCCTCTCTGCAGGGATTTCCAGAGGACAAGACCCTAGTTCACAGCAAACTTATAATTATTAGTCTTCTCTGTATCAATTTACACTTGCAAAGCACCTCAGGATCCCTCCCTGCAGGAATTGTTCATGTTTATTGTATTATCAGGGGGGTTTATATTGCATTCACTTCAGTGACTGCCAGGGGAGTATGCTCTTGAGGTTTAAAGATTAAGCCTTTATTTAAATATATATTCCTCTAATGTTGTACATCTGGTTTTGTTTAAACTCGTTTTAGAAATCCTTTGTTTTCTGGGTCCTTTACTATAGGTTCATCTAACTCTCAGGCTCTGGATGTTACCAGCAGCTCCACCTGAGCCAATGTCCTTTCAAAGATCAGGACTCTACTAGTTTCACTCTCCTGGGAACCTGTGTGGGGTGGATCAATGGCCATGAAGGTTTTGCAGAGAAACATCTTAAAGTCACCTTTGCTTTATACTCCAAAAGTCCAGAAAATAATAAAACCATCTCTGAAAAACAATAAACACCTGAATTCCTTACCCTTTCTGGGAGTACTTAGTGCTTCTTGAGTCCTTTGAGGTCTTAACTGGTGTCTTTCAAGAAACTGAACATAGCTCTGGTCCATCCATCTCCACACAATCTTCTGGTTCTAGTCAAGGAGATTTTTCTCAGTTTTGGGGTGCTGTCCATCCCTTCTGCAGTAGGATCTCATTTTTCTATGCCTTTCAGTTTGGGACATTTTCTTTCCTTTTTTTTTTCAAGTAGAAATGTTGCATGAAATACCAAGTGCTCCGAGGACAGTGCTGATGCTCCTTGATGCCTTGAGTTGAAGCTGAGCTCATCCTTCCGCTGTGAAATGACCATTAATCAGCACTGAAAGTTAAAGTTACTAGAAGAAGTGTTTAGAATTCAAACAGAAATTTTGCAGGCATAGGCAGGTCCCCCCAGGCCATGTGTGTGTCTATATAAACACATATGTATGTACTTAAGTATATCTGCATTTATACACCATACAAACATGAATGAAAAAAATACATATTCTGTGTTCCAGCAAGAGGAGTAAGCATCAATTTAGAAAGCAGTATCAAAAAAAAAATCCATGTACCCTCACAGAAGATACCATCTTCCCAGACCTGCCCACTAGAACTGTGTCAGCCTAACTATGCCTAAGAATTTAAATGGTGTAAAATAGCAACATTTTTTCAGCTTTTGGTTTTCAGGGAACTTTTCTCTTCTAGAGTTTCTCAGCTTGAGAAAGTGCTAAACCGCACAGTGGATTCCTGTACCTTGTGCAACCATGCAAATTACCAGCTAGTTTTCCCATGCCCAGCTCAAAATGCAGCTCTCATCCTACTTACCCATATCCTGGTGTGAGACAATACAACATTGAGAAACACTTCAAGCTACAACAGTGGTAATGCAGATCTTTTGTTTTATCATTGAGTGGAATGAATCCCTGAGGACTCCAGAGGACTCCACAGAAGCCTGTGCATGCAAAAAGAGGCTGGTTATGGTAAGCAAAGGTTAGAGGTATGTGAATAGCCAACATACACGTTCACACAATGAGTAGACAAACATCCAGGATGATGGGAATTTTGCTGAGGGAGCCTTGTTTCTTGTCTGCACCAGAGACAAAAGGATAATATCCATCACCATTTATGAGATCTCAGGATGGAGGGATGTAAAAATATCAGTGCTCCATCCATTTGAGGCTGCACATGAGCTACAGCAGATATGAAAGTTGTTCATCTTTAGTATGTAAGGTCACTAACTGGAAGTCGAGTGTATTGTTCCAGGTAAATGTTTCTTGCTGCTTTCTGCTACTGGTAAAAAGTTGCTCTGCAGAGGAGAACAGATATATCCTACTGGTGAGAACTGGCTGGCATGAATGCCATGAGGAGCCGGGGACAAACCTAGATCCAGAGCTCTGGACAGGAAGAGTAGCAAAGGGAGGTGGCATTCCACAAAGCTCTTTGAAACAGGCAATGGAAATCCCAGTAATAGGACCAAGCTGGCTATATTCAGGCAATCAGACCAAGCACAGGAGCAAAACCAGGTCCAGTCATAGCCTTTGACCCTTTCTTTTTTGAGGACAGCAGGTTCAACTCTTCTGCATTGACATCTGCAGTAAATATGTTTCTTTCCAAATGTCTTCAGCTCAAGACACCAGTGTACAAGATGCCAGTGCTCATCTTCTGTAGGAGGTGGATCAGTCAGGCTGTCAATTAAAAGCACTTGATGAAGGTGAGTTGCAGATAAATTAATCTAATAGGAAAGCTCCATAGGTCAACAGCTTCCAGTTGGGGATGGGGGAATGTCACAGCACATTGCTTGTGATTGCACATGATGGTAGTGCTGTCCACAGTCACCTGGAGGCAATGTCCCTGGATATGTTAATGACACCTTTGCCTGCAGCCTGCATGGTGCTGTGGTTCATCATGCTTGAGCTGAAGGTCTGTATATGTAATGACCAGAGATCTTGCCCACATGAGCATCCTGGATGGCAGTCTCTATGGTTGGGAAGCATCTCCTCCTCATATACCAGAAGACTAATTGTCACACACCCAAAGTGACATAAGAATGGGCCTTTCTGTAGACAGTACTGTATGGAACCAAGATTACAAGCCAAGAAGGTGCAGTCTGACATGGGACATTGCCAAGATGCAAACCACTGGAGATCCTCACAGAGGTCAGCAGGATGTGGCAGTAGTTGCTGGCTAAACCTCCAGGAACTAGTGGGTCCTGCACACTCTGCAGTGTGATCCAAAAGCACCAGCCATGGAGTTGGAGTTGTGTCAAGAACCACACAGACCGAAGAGGTGGACTCTGACCCTTCACAGTGAAGTCCTGCCCTCTGAAGCAGAGGTGGCCCAAGATAAGTGAAGATGAGCTCATTAGCCAGATATCCAAATAAGAAGTAATGAATCACAGAATCTTCAGAGCTGGAAGGGACCCACGAGGCAATGGAACTCTTGGCCCTGCACGCTGCACAGGACATCCCCAAGAATCACACCATGAAGATCTCCTGTCATCTCTGATAAGATGAGAAGGTGGAAAAATCTTAGGTCAGAAGCAGCAGGGTGTAAGCACATTTGCATGAAAGATGATATTTGAAGGCAGAACCCATTCTTCTATCCATGACCAAGATAAGAAGACAACCCACATAGCTGAATCTGGGAGAAAATTTGTCTTGTGCCCTGTGTTCACAGAACATAATTTGAAACTACAGGAAACACAAAAAGACATGATTACATGTGTGATGTGAGAGAAGAAAAACTTCACACAAAACACCTCAGAACTTCAGAAGAGATGGAAAAATCCACATACTCAGAAATACTCTCTGCTGGCCACTTCCCTTGGATGATGATTGTTGCTTAATACAATGTTTAAAGAATTATATTATTGGCTAATGCTCCTTAACCAATGAGTTCACATCTGGTTTTTTTGTGAAACTACTTCATATTTATGCTCCCAGAGACTTTCTAAGCGGAAATAGATGTTTTCAGAGATGCAAAAGGAATTCTGGATTAGTTTGGGTTTTTTTCAAGATGAAGAGGAATTTGAGAGCAAAAGCAGTTTATATTTACTCACCAAGGCCTTTATTATATAATACAGATACCAGGCATGAATATGGAAAAATAATGATGGTTTGTCTTGTGAAGAGAAAGGTACCTTTTATCCATAAAATGTCTCAAAACAATTACAATCCAAATAATGAAAAAATCCTCTAAGGGGAGACAACTGGTTTGTCACAATTCAGACAAGTATTTGTTATGCAAAAGCAATTCTTATTTTAAAAGGCAGTGCAGGATATTTGGGAATGTTCTCAAGAGCTCTATTCCCATCTCTGCAGGAATGTAAAATGACATGATTCAACCATTTGCATCACAGCTATGGGTCAAGCACTCTGAAGACACCATGGCTGGGTAGAGGAGCTGCTTCTGCCAGAAATTGTAGACATTTTACATCATGCACATTTTGGTTCTCGGTTTCCCATTACTGTCTTCTTTCAGTTTAGGGATAATCCAAGATATATGTTTCTTGCCATTTAAAACCAAGAGGAAAAACCACAACAGTATTTTCCATGTAAGCCAAAATCTTTCACATGTGCCAACTGCCAAAGCAGACAAAAGAGCTTTGATCATAGTCAGACACCATAACTAGCTACTTGTTTTAATTACAGAAAGTTTTAGCTATTATTACATGACAGGCTGGCACATTCTGCACATGACATAATTTTATGAAAGCTTTTCATTTCTCTCAGCACAGCTCCAGCCCTAGGCTATTCCACTCACAGCAGTAGCTTTAGTTTGAATGATGCCAGGGAGATAGCACAGACTGAGACCTATGACAACCTGATCACGCACCAACCCCACTCCCAGCCAGGTTGGGAAACCATCACTATCAGTGTCCCAGCCAGGCCAGAGCTGTGAACTGCCCACAAATCTTGTGTTTTCTTTTGTTCTTTTAATTTTTCAGGATGAAACAATTCTAAATCCCTGTTTTGGGGGACTTACTGCCTATTGCTCTTACTTGATGTTGTCCTTGTCTTTATAGAACATTAGCTATTTTCAGTGACTAATGAGCTAACTCCCAAAGCATTGGGGTTTTTTTCTTGCCTGGATCAGTGTAAGACCACCAGAAAAAAACCTCACCATGGCACAGGTCAGTCCAAACATTTTCACAGGTATTCCTGGGCTAGTGTATGTTGTCATCTTGCTTAGCAATACTTTCATTTTGGCAAAGCTTTCTGTGAACAAACCTGCAAAAGCATCGATGAAGAGCAAATCAAAGGGGCTGTGACAGTCCTCAAAAAGGCTCTGTGATTTCTGTTTGAACAAATGCTTATGAAGACTCATTTTCTCATAGCTCTGGAGCTCTAATCCTCATCTGTTCGGCACAGTGGAGAAAAATACCAAATTACATCCCCTATCACTGCATCTAATGCCATATGAAATCAAATAAGCGTAATAAAGAGAATAAACACAAATAATTAGTAGCAACAATAACAGAAATTGGGCTGAAAGAATATCTTTCCCTTGGAAAACACTGGAAAGCAGTGTCAGAGTTTAATTTCAGAGATTTCTGTTTAATGTCAGAGATTAATTTAACAGCCATTAAAACATCTTATTAACTCAAGTGCTAATTGAGTGCTTGGCAGGAATAACAGAGCAGTGCCAACCACACACATAAAACCGGCTAGAATTTGAAGAAATTCTGTGGCTTAATATTTTATTGCTTTTATAACTTGCTTTTATATGTTTGGCTGGCCTAGATGGTCTTACCTACCTCCTTTGTACCTGTTTTGAAGATGCCATGCTCTGATGGCACAGAGTCTCAGCTGTGCTCAGAAAAAGTTAAGTCCGTTTGCAGTTCTTTTGGCTGAGATCTTCCAGATTGGGCTGAAATATGTGACTTGCAGCAATGCCTGAATCTGCAGGTGGAAAGATGCAAACTATTGAGCTTTGGGACTTCTTAGTGCCATGACTGCTGATGTGATGGGTACTGAAGGAGGCAAGGTGGGCACTGAGGGAACAACTGCTCCAGTTGTTCCAATAAAGGACCCATGACCATGCTGACCACCACCCTCCCAGGATTGGTGTTTGATTTCCAGAGTACCAGAAAGTTTTTCTTTCTTGTACGTGGACATCTACAGTTTGTAGGGAGAAGTTAGACTAATAATACTCCTTCCTCCACACTTGACCCCCAACAGTGACGGTTTGTGGTTGACCCACATTGTTCCTGGGTCTTTTTGTCCCTTGCACTCATAGCCTACAAATGCATCCTACCATGGCTCCTAGACTGAGGGAGGATGGCCACATATTGCTGAACTTTGCTTATACAGAAGCATGGAGATCACCTCCTGCCATCACACCCAGTGGGAGCAAAGCAACTAGTTTTTCTTCTCCAAGCAAAGCCAAGGCATCATATAGCCTGAATTTTGCTTGAGACCTCAGGGGAAATATATCCCACTGCTGGAAGTGTTACAGGGACACAGCTTCAGACAGCTCCCCTTGATGACTACAAATAGAGGTGAGTGGTAAGGACCTCACTCCTTTAGGGCAAGCCTGAACTTCAAGTCACATCAGCTAAATTCATTGGGCAGAGGCAGGAGATATTTAGGCTCAGCACACCCTAAACATGACAGATACTTTGAGACCAAGTGAGAGCCTGCAAAACAGATGAAAAGGTAAGGGTCTTGAAGTTTGTCATGCATAAAACCACATTAAATCTCTTTTCTAGGCCTCAGCAGAGACACACCCCAGGCAATTTGTGTTTAGATATGCAGAAAGCAATGGATGAAGCTAGGATTTACAGGCAGGCCCACTAGCTGACCCAAGCTCCTGACTTGTGTGGCTGCAGCACATGCTTCTGTACACTGGGAGTCTTTGCTGCGATTCCTGTTTCTGCAGTGGCTGTGGCTTCCTCCAGCTCAGCCGCTGCAGCATCAGTAGCTTTACACAGACTTGCCCTGAGCCTGTTGTCAGGAGCCCCTGAAAGATTCTTTAGCTCTAGCTTAAAAGCTGATAAATTGCCCTGGATGAAGCTCCAGTGAAACATGAAGAACGGCCAGAGTAGAGTTGGAGGCTGTACCTGGGACAACGTTCAGGCTGCCAGACTTGCACAGGAACCCAGCAGAGGTTACAAAGTGCTTCAAGTGGTCAATCCACTAGGAACCTTGTTGAGAGGAGGAAGGGAGGTTGTGCTGCATGTCACCTTCCCCAGCCAACTAGCAATGACGAGCCACCAAACAACTAGTGCTTATTAATAAACTTGCTTAAGGAAATTGGCTGGAGCCTTACTTATCATTGTGCTGAATGAATGGAGCTAAATATAATCCAGAGCTCGTTTTGCTGGGTAACAATGCAAGAGAAACTTCCTGTTCTAGCAGAAATTCCTGAGTTTAAAAGTAGGAGTTTCTTCAGGCTGGGTGAAATTCTTCAACTCTCAAGAAACATTGAGGTCACTCTCTAAATTCCTCTCTCCTCCCAAATACAGATATTATTTTAATAATCTGTGTGAAGAGTAACGCAGTGTCTCTATTAGAACCCAGCTGAAAGCACAAGTTGTTTTAATCAATGAGCCCTCAGAAACAAAGGTACTTTTTGGCTTAAGACCCAAATTCAGTAATTATTTTTTCAGCTGAACTGGAATAAAGACATTATTTAAACATGTATCTGTCATCTCACACTGCCTGCGGCTTGCTGTTGGATATCTGTTTCTCAGGAGCACTGTGACAGCTCCTTATGTAAAGGGAAAAGAACATAACCACTTCCTCGCATGACTTCACTTTGGGATTATGTCTCCTTGCATCTCCTTCCCTGGAGCATCCTGTCAGGAGAGGGTTTCAGGTGCTAACGAAGCCTGTGGTGGTTGTACAAGTGCATCACCAGTCATTGCAAAGAGGCCTGTTTGGGTTGGGGGTTTTGCCCAGTGCAAAATGAACCACTGGTTGGTGAGCTGCAGGAGAGAGGGGATCACTGGAGAGCCAGGAGCTCAGCAGTGGCACCACTGCCAGGGCTGGGATTCAGGAGATTCAGCCATGTAAAAGTACTTTAATCCTGCCAGGTTCCTTTCCTTCATTTTGCCACTGGTTGTGCTACCAACCCATCAACTTTCTGATCCTAATTTTCCAGGATCAGTTTCAATCCCACAGTGCGAGGAGCTACTCTGTGAGTCCTTTTCAGCTCTGCAGTGCAAAATCTGGTCTTTTCACTTTGTGGCAGTGCCATAATGGGCCTGAACCCAGTATTGCCAATAAGTGCTGACCATTCTTCAGCTCATGAGGCTCCTGTGTGCATTGCTGCAAGATGGTTTGGGGCTGTATTCAAGTCCTTCAAGGCTGCAGCTGGTGGTCAGGGAAGCCACAGCTGTTGTGGGTGGGGTGAACACTTAACACCTAATGGGTGGTAGAAGTTTTAGGTGGCTGCTAAAGCCAAAGTAAGATTTGGTGAGGCCTCGTGGCAGATCAAGCTTGGTTCTGTTGTTTCACACATCTGGGGCCGAGGCACTGGATCAAAGGGTGCAAGCAAGGGGGAGGCAGAAGCTGGTGGGGTGTAAACAGAGGTGTATGTTGGAGGTGAAGTGGAGGCCATGACCTTAGGGCAGGAGTGAAAATCGGTGGAAAACAAAAGACATGTTGGGTACCTGATAGGTATCTGCTGGTGATCTCTTGGATGTCTCCTATGCAGGAACACTCCTGGGAGGCCACAGGCTTGCTGTGCTCCTGTGCCATATCTGTAGGGCTTGCATAGACAGATAGTGGGGTCTGCAAGATGAGGGCAACTGTTTGCCAGTCCTCTGCTTCTGAAGGGCTGCAGGTTTATACAGATAACAGACATATCACCTTACCCTCCACCAGTGAGATCTGGGGCATAGCTGATCTTTTCAAGGCTAGGTTACAGCCACACTCCTACAGGGCACACCACTTAGGGGAGAAAATACCTCAACAGGCTTCAGTGCAAGGCAGCAGCACTGAGTGTAATTCCACCTGAGCTGAACCTGCAAGAGAAACTCAACATTATCAGTTGCTCCTGCAGCTCCAGTGAGCTGGATAGTTAGGAGCAGCTTCCAAAATCTGTGTGTGTGCTCTCTGTATCACCTGTCCACCAAGTGGTGTTTGGCCTTTCAACCTGGAGCAGCACCATGTGGCACTTTCCCTTACTGTCCCATGGCTGTGGTTCTCTGCAGGGGACTTGCCACATGATGTGGCCCTGAGAAGCTCCTGGCATAGGGTATGGAGTGGATTTTTTGGGAGGACCACACTGTGGGCCTACCTCTACCCACTGGATGATGAACACCCAGGCTGGAGCTTGGGCTGTCCCCTTAGCTGGAGCCTGAGATGCACTGGCACAGCCACAGCCCGAGTGTGCAGACAGGGCTTGAGAAAGACAGGGTGCATTTCTGTCCACAGGTAATTGTGATGACTTTTTGTACCTCAGTCAGGCCCTGCAGAAACCCCTGAGCTATGAGGAGTGTCTGGAGGACACAGGAGCAGATTTCATGCTCTCACCCTGTGCTTTGATGCTTTTGCCTAATGAGTTAATCAGCTGCTTGTTGTCGCGTCTGATGGGAAAATAACAACAAACACAACCAGAGGATGAACTGAGGAGAGCAAAACATTTTCTGGCATGTGCTCCTTTGACTGTAACATCAAAGATCACATTAAGATTTTTGTAGAAGGTTATTTTGCTGGGTTTCTTTAGCTCTGAAATTATCAGGAGTGTCAAACCCCATTTGCAGGAAGACCTTCTGGGGAGGAGGACGCTGCTGAAAGGGCAGAGATGTTTAATATTTCACGAAGGGCATGCACAGACTAACGCACAGTTCTCAAAACATCCTCATTAAGATGCTTTAATTAACATTGGTTCAAACACTAGCAGTCTTGGAGCTTCACGTGTCTTGGATACATTGGGGGTGCTGTGCACTGCTCAGGTCCCAATGGGAGCATCCTTTCCCTCTCCCAGAGGAAGGATGCATCTCAAACTCCCTCACAACCTCCTTTTAACACCATGTGAGTTTCCTCATCTTGAAGGGCCAAGAGACATTTTTTACCTGACTGCATGCCAGCCCAGTAACTGTTCATGCAGAGCAAACAAAGTCAGCAGGGTAAAGGAGGAGCAGAGATGATCCTTTCCCTTTCAAAGGCTGCAGTTTCAGTTCCCCAATGCTGTAATCTTATTAACTGTCTACCTGGCATCTGGACTAGGCACCCTCCTGTTCCTGCACAGGCACAGGGCACCTTGCCTGTGTTTTGGAGAAGGGACAAAAAGAGTGCTGCAGACCAAGGCAGACAACCAAAAAGCATGGGTACAACACCATTTCCACAAGGTTTTTTTCAAAATGGAAAAAAGTTGCTTCTTTTCTCAGCCAGAAGAGACAGAGTGCCTTATGTTTTCTGAAAAACTGGGCTAACTCCTTAGAAAAGAGACATAAGGAAAAGTCAGTGGAAAAATATCCCCTGTGTTTATTGCTCCTTTGGACCAGGAAGGGTCTTGTGGCCCTCCAAGGCAGTGCCCTGCTCAGGGGGTGCAGGGTTACACAAGGGTTGAACATCTGCAGTGACTGTGGGATACCTGGTACTGCTCATCCTGTCCCTACTGCGGGCGCTCACTTCCATCCAGGAGCTCCAGCCTGCCCCAACCTCTCTGTCTGCCCAGACCACAAGGAAAGGTCAAGGACTAAAAGTGCCACCAAGACCAACCAAATTTGCTGATAGCTGCAGCCCGTGAGGAAGTGCCCTTTGCCACCAGCTGCTTTATCTGCACAGCGATAAGAGGAACGGGCTGCTCTCTGGGCAGGATACAGCACTGCTGCCACCCTGCAGCAAAGCCACAGAGGAGTTGGGTGGCAGCTCATTCTGCACAGCCTTTTGCACTGATTATTAACCCAGAGTGGGGTCACATTCCCAGCGACTTCCTTTGGTCAGCACTGGCATGGCATGAGTCAGGTCAGCTGAGTAAGCAGCTGGAGGATGCCGTCCCAGAACATGGATCATTGGCTGGAGGATGCCATCCCAGAACATGGATCATTGGCTGGAGGATGCCATCCCAGAACATGGATCATTGGCTGGAGGATACCATCCCCACACATGGATCATGAGCTGCATGGATCATGGAGGATGCCATCCCAGCACATGGATCAGCTGGAGGATGCCATCCCAGAACATGGATCATTGGCTGGAGGATACCATACCATCCCCACACATGGATCATGAGCTGCAGGATGGTATCCCAGCATGCAGAGGAGCTTGCACTTCAACCTACAATAGATATGAATTTCCATCCCAGAGAAAATACATTTTAATTATGCAAACTCTATGCGCATTTTTAAAACAGAAGGAAAGAAAAACAGGACCCTGTCTTATCTTTTTGTGAAATCATTATTCATTTGACCATCCCCACACATGGATCATGAGCTGCAGGATGGTATCCCAGCATGCAGAGGAGCTTGCACTTCAACCTACAATAGATATGAATTTCCATCCCAGAGAAAATACATTTTAATTATGCAAACTCTATGCGCATTTTTAAAACAGAAGGAAAGAAAAACAGGACCCTGTCTTATCTTTTTGTGAAATCATTATTCATTTGAAATACGTGGATAATTAACAACATTATCATGCAAATTTAAGTGAATTGAGCTGGCTGAATTAAAGAGACTTCACCTACCTAACCATAAAAATTGCAACATGGAGCTGTCACAACGAAGCTCAGAGCACTATTTTTAGTGCAGTGCTGTAAATGAGGGCCTGTGGGAGGGCATCTTCCAAAGGAATGCAGACAGTATCTTTTAGAAGAAATTAATCCTTAGGAAACCATTACTAGCTCTCACGAATGGCCGAGGGATATTTTTCTGGCTGGGCTGGAGTTTATACACAGAGAGCCACATGCACCGAAAAAAAAATCATGACTCATTGAATATAAGGAACAATTTACTGAAGCCAAATTTTCAAGTGCTCTTCCCTCTGCTCCTGCTCCTTTGGCTCGCTGTCCTTGGGGCACACCAGCCCTTTATCAATGATAAAAACTAAGTTAAAAATTCTTATTTACTGCCTCTGAATGAAGGCACTTTAGCTTTCTCAGGATTACAGTTCTGCAAAGCCCTCATGTCATACTTTCAGTCTCATAAAAAATACTCACCTACTGAGACCAACTTATTTCCACTTCCTGTGATTTTACAGCATCACATCTTCAACTGTCAGGTTTCAGGCATCAGCACTTGAAGGACATACACAAACATCTACCCTTGTCAAAAAAGGACCATGTTAAGGCTCCTTTAAAATCAACCATCCAAAACAGACCCTGAATGGTGATTTTTCCAAAGACAATTTTGTTTGGTTGTTGGGGTTTTTTTGCCTGTCCACACATTAACTTTGATCTCTATAAGAGAGCTACAGATTATGCTCAGGAAATACCTTTGTTCTTGTGCAGTTGCAGCCTGGTGTGGGGTACCTCCTCCTGGTCATCCCTCCTGAACACTGACAGGTATTTCTGGCCCACTGGCATTGCAGTATGGCACCAATCCCGGGGACACAACACAGTGGCTGATTGCAGATGCTGTGCTAGTGAACATTGTCCTTAAAGAGTCACAAACAGCTAAAACTGGCTATCTTTCTCCCAAAAGCCTTTACAGACATAAGCTGAGCAGAGCTCTATCCAGGCTGAAATGTAAACATGTAATTGTCTTATAAACTCAGATTTTACTGATATGAAAAGTACTTAGCAGCATCGCCTTTGAAAAAATGCCATATGAATGGACAATTTTAGATAAAGTTTGAGAGAGGTTTTTGGATGCATCACCCCGATCTTCTTCCTCCCTTGCATATCTTAACTTGAAAACATTTGACCCCCATGCAGCATTCAGAAATCTTTAGATGAAGGAGTAACCAACATGCTGCTTCTTACAGCAGCAAAGGAATCCAGGAGTTCCCATCTCCCTGAAAGTCACTGGGACTCTGGTTGCCCAAGCAACTTCAGAAAACAGGACTTCAAAGCCTTTCAAAATTGTACAGCTGAGAAAAATAAATAAACAAAGGTTGCAACTAGCCTAAAATTTTAAAACACTTAACAACTTTTTATGGAGTGAATTCCATTTATCAGCCTCATCCTACACTTCAAAGCGTTGGTCAGTGGTCGGTTTGGCCACCCATCCCCAGCACCAGCTCTTCCTTCTAATTTTGCCTCCTGCGTGTTGAAACTTGCTTTTGATTGCACATCCATGGGGAAAGATTTACATTTTCATACATGTCTGCAAAACGCCTGCCACAACATCTGAGCCCTCTAGATGCTACTAGAATAACAATAATAATTACGAGCGCGATTCCCAGCGCACGCGGTGTGCAGCGACGCAGCTGGGAGCCCGACCGCCAGCAGCTTTGTAGTCTGACATCTAATTACCAGCAAAGAAGAGGGTGGAGGAAGGCCAACTCTAGCAGAGGAAGAGGGAAAAGCTCTTGGGAGAAAACAGGAGTGCTTTACAAAGTAGACTTGCTCTCCTCACCTTTACTTAATAAAGATGCTGCGACCGAACGCATTTAAGGTATCGCCCCAGAGAAACCTTCATTTTCTGTTGGGAAAGTTTGTCTGGGTGGATTTGAGGTCCTTTTCTGCTGCTGAGAGAATTTTACAGGCTGGCATAGACCTTGAAATGCTCTGAAGCACCAGCAGAAATTAAGGGGCAGCAAATGAACAGGGATTGCCAAGCCATCAGGAAATACCAGGACGTGGAAATGGGCTGCACAGGGGGCAAGGGCAGGCACAGGAGATCTGCTGGGTCCTGAAACCCTCTGATTTATTGCCCCAGCACAAAGCATCTGCCCAGCACATGGTGAGTCAACCTGACACGTCTCAGAAATCCCATTTGGAAATCCAACAGGCTGAGACAGGGCGAAAGGGACCACTGGGGTCGTAAATATAGCTCTGTGTTTCTGCAGGGAACTGAGCTACATATTTCATTCAGAATGGTGAGCTGGGAGGGAGATGGGTGGGGGGTTTTGTTTTATGGGAAAAATCTGCAATTTTGGAATTTGTTTTCTACTTTGAAGCAGGTAATAAATTTGTCATGGATTGCAATTCCAAAATTGTTCTACATCAGGCAGATCAAAGTGTTTGGTGTCTGTAAAATCTGATGTAGACCCTTCAAAATCATAAATTATCTTTATCTATAAGACTGAAAGACATTGAACCAAAACATTCCAAAATATGAACTAAAATTGCTCCAGTTTTTTATATTTAAATTTTGTCCATTTCAAAGCATTTCTACAAGAGAATTCACTTCTCAATGCATCAGCATTTCCAAGCAGAAAATAACCCACTGGTCCCAGCATTTCCCATCCCTGGCATTGTTACTGCACCTCTGCCCAAAAAGCCCCAAAGCATCTGAAACTGGAGAAGATGGGGACTCACAGCCAATCGTGCTGGTGGCAGCTTTGGGGATTAGTCCCCATGTGCTGATGTGAGCCTGGTTGGGACATGCTGGGATTGCCTGGGATACCCAGAGCAGACACCCAGGCATTCACCAGAGCCTTGTCAGACAGGCACACGCGGACGGCTGGTTTCTGTCGCCACAAGCAGAGCCAGAGGGCACTGCACACGCAGCTGCCTCTGCACACAACAGCATCCTGCCAGGCATTTTCTTGTCTTAACAAATTACCCTGAAGTGCCCTAAAATATTCAGTTTGCTGGAAGGAATTGGAGAAACGTGAAGACGTAGGGTGCATTTTGCTGAGCTGACCAGAAAACTCTTCCTGCAAAAAGGCAGGGCATGATGCAGCATGGCAGCAGAAGGTGAGAGGGAGAAGAAGACATGACAAAGCAAATGTTTTGCAGTGACATGCTGTCCTGGAGTGTGAATGAGGAGCTGGAAGGGCTCAGCACAGTCCAGCACGTGCCGACAGCAGGGTCTGAACGTGCACTGGGAGCCAGAGGCGACAGCCCAGCCTGCAGACCAGCTGCCCAGGCCATGCTAAAGGTAGTCTAAAAATAAAGTGCTTATCAGGGCAAGAAGGGCCACGTATGTCATCACTCTGCCTCCATCAATGACTCGCAAAGCATGAGCTAGGAGGATTTCTCTTTTGTTAGGAGCTGTGTTCTGATTCACAGTTTGCTGGGCTTGGGCAAATACCTTCTGTCGACTTCAGCTTTGTGGGACCTCCCCACTAGACCAGGTTGCGCAAGGCCTCACCCAGCCTGGCTTTGAACACTGCCAGGGTTGGGGTAGTCACCCCTTCCTTGGGCAGCCTGTGCCAGTGTCTCACCACCCCCACAGTAAAAAGCTTTTTTCAAATATCTGACCTAAACTTCCTCTCCTTTAACCTAAATTTCCCCTCCTTCAGTTTGAACCCGTTACCCCTTGTCCTATCATTGCAGTTCCTAACAAAGAGTCCCTTTTCGCTCCCCTGTAGTTCCTTCAGATACTGGAAGGTTATCTCCATGCAGTCTTCTCTTCTCCAGGCTGACCAGCCCCAGCTCCCTCAGCCTGTCTTCATAGAGGAGGTGCTCCTGTCCTATTATCAACTTCATGGCCTCCTCTGGACTTACTTCAAGAGTTCCATGTCCTTATGTTGCGGGATAAACCTGTGGCATAAAGCATCAACTGCTCCCACAGCATGACTCCTCGGGCTGCTTTACCCAAGCTAAGCCAAGCAGGAGCTCTCCAGCCCAACTGCACTGGGACATGCCTGTGTGCTGGGGGTGGCACAGACAGGGTGACACGCTCACCACTGCCGTGCGAGGCACGTTGCTGCCGCACCGGGAGCCCTCGCCGTGGGAAAGCCTTTGATCTAACCAGATCTCCCAGGGCAGCCTGACGGACTCCACTTCCACTGCGCTACCTGATCTTGTAAACATCGGCGCCGGCGCAGCCACAGAAACACGCAGAAGCCACATCCTGTCACCCCTTTTGCAATCTGCAGGGCCATCTCCTTGGCCACAGCGCAAAGGGTTGCGACACGCGGGAGCGACACGTCGGTGTGGGGCAATGCAGGGCTGGTTCCCGTCGGGGCGCCGCGTCGCTCTGTGCACGCACCCGAGGGTTTATTTTTCAAGTGACCAAGGCAGGCTACGTGCACCAGGAGATGGTTTCTGCTAGTAATTCTCTGCAGGAACATATATCTGACTTTATAATTCATGCATGCCTGGGAAGTTCAATCCAGTCCCACTGGAGTAGCAAGCTCGGTGGGAGTTTATTTATTTAAAAGAGTGCATGCAGTAGCATGGAAAAAAAAAATCAAATCTATCAGAAACCATAAGTCTTAATCCTAACCCAGCTTTGCTTTTCTTAAAATATGGTCTAGGGAAACTGCTTTTCAAATGTGACTTCCATGGAGCCTTGGCTTTAGTATTGCAATCCCCACAGAGCAACATTATAGTATAATAATTAAAACATTTACAAAATGAAGATTATCTATGGCCGGTCCAAGTTTCTATGGAAATTTGGAGGCTATGCTGTATGCAGCTGTTACCATCTAATGCAAAGGTTGGCTGTAGCTCTACTTCTGAGCCCATTTGTAACTTAGGGGATAATTTATCTGTTATGTTTACACAGTTCTCAGCTTGCACAGCCCTAGAGGCTAACATTTCTATGGTTCCCAAGCAAAGGGGTGCCCTGTCCTCCCTGCTCAGCCTCAGCAATTAGTGTTCTCAGGCTTAATGAGGCACCTCTGCTGAAAGGTGTGGGTGCTTGCTCCAGTGCCACAGACATTGTACTGCACGAGATAGATCAGGACATCACAGGCATTGGCAGTGGAATGGAAACACTTGCTCCCACTGGCCTGTTGTGCCTACAGATATGGGAGAGGATCTGCCAGATATTTGGCTGTGGGTATGGGTCTGTCCCTGTGCACATGCCAGAGGAAGCTGAAAAGAAGGCAGTTCCCCCCGAGAATGAGGTCAGCATCTTAAGGGTAGGTAAATATTTCTCTCTAAAGTAATTTGCACCTTTATACAAGTCACCATGTTGGGACTTTACAGACTCACATAGATCAGGGGAGGCTGGTGGGTGACAAAGCAAAAGGGTAGAAACACCTAAGAAAGGACCTTAAATGGACTTTTTGGGCTGATAACCTGATAGCTTATAAACAAGGCTGATTAAAGGCAGGACAGCCTGATTGCTTATGGGAGAGCAGAGAGCATTTTCTCCCTGCTCATCATCATGACATGATGATGTTTTACATTCACAAATTTCTCTCCAGTAAGTCTGTGGCTGATATAAGCAGTTTTCACTTTGCAATGTTAAATAACTAATGAAGAAAGTATTAATAACCTCTAAGCAAAGAAAGTTTTCCAGAAGAGCAGAGCTCCAGCAGATACACAATGGCCCTGGGGGTGTAAAACCTTCAAGCCTCATTGAAACAACAGAATGAAAATCTGCTTTTTACAAAGGGAGAGGAAAGCTCTGTCAGTCAGGAGTGCACAGAAGAAAATCCTTCAGCTGAAGCAGGGCTGGTGGTTCCCATCCTGAGCAAATATTTAGTACCGTTCACTGAATGAATCCCTTAGCATTAGTTTGAACTCGAAGACAGAAAGTCATAAAATCTCAGTGCTTCACAGTGAGAATAAAAAAAAATTAAAACAAAACCAAAAATGAGCTAAAACACACAAACCCCCCCAAATCCAGTATTTCAATTCCTAGTCATATTTAACCACTGCAGGACAGCTGAGTTACAGTTGGGATGGAGGCAGTGATGGCTCAGAAGTGTCACTGGCTTTAGAGAAAATCTGTATCCAGAGGCCCTCAGTCATTTCATGGTAAAAATCATTTGCAAATCAAGATACACATCCCAAGATATTAAAAAGTCTGGCAAAGGGAGCCTACAAGAGAGCTGGAGAGGGACTTTTTGACAAGGGCATGTAGTGATATGACAAGGGGGAATGGCTTCAAACTGACAGAAGGCAGGTTTAGAATAGATACTAGGAAGAAATTCTTTACTGTGAGGGTGAGTACAGAAGATTTGAATACATCTATTTGGTAGTGCAAAAAGATGTAAGCCAGGCTGAGATCAGCCCAAACTCCTCTGCTTTCCCAAAGGGCAAGATCACAGCTCAGCTTAGCCTCAGCAGGCACAGACTCTGCTCTGATGGACAGCAGTGCCCTGTCCACCCTCTGGCCTCCACTGACTTGTGACAGGGGAAGTAAGGAAGAGTTTTGGATGTGACACAAGAATGATTTCCTAGAAGATGACAAGACTTGCTGAGCTGTCTGTGCAAAAGGGTTGTTTGCAGGAGTGCAGGTCTCCATGTCCATGCCAAGGTTTGCAGCAATAAATCACAGGTTCAGTTGGATGCATTCCTTATTGTCCATGGGAGTCCTGTTGCTAAGTCACACAATTATGTCACTGTGGAGTGTCGATGGGTTTTTTGTGGTTGGGGTTTTTTTGTTCCCCAGCAGACCTTCTGGGCATACTGGTTCTCTTAAGCCAAAATCTTAAATTTCTAGTCAAATATTAGCTGGATTTTGCTTGTGGTCTTACCTGCAGCCTGGACAGGCAATGCAAATGTCTGCATATATTTCTGTGCTGGGTTATAACATCAGTCACCTCCATTGGAGCTTCTCCATCTCCTTTTTGGGACAGGAGGGAGGACTGGGTTTTTCACAAGACTTCCATCCCTCCTGCATCTCCTAGCTCTTCACAGGGCCCAGGCAGGAGGACAAAGCCTCATCCAGAAGGAACAGCTGTGGAGAGATTTGCACAGAGCTCCAGGAAGCATGAGGAGGCTAAAAAGGGGTAAGAGACTTTGCTGCCCTTCCCACACGCTTAGTGCTCAGCTTGTGCTGAAATACTGTGCTGAATCAGAGATTTACCCTGGTGCCAGTTCCTGCGAGGAGACAACCACGTCCTGATTGCAGCTTGGCTGTTAACATGCTGATCCTGTGCTGAGGCAAATCAAAGATAAATTATTATGTGGTTTAATAGAACTTTATCTGTTTCCTGTAATCCTATGTCAGTTCCTGATCATCATCATAACGAACTGTAACAATACAAAAACTGAACTTAGCTCTAGCTGAGTTTAATGAACAAGTCTCCTACAACACCTCAAGAAATCCACTGGAAAGCAGTTTGCAGTCTGCTTGCTTTCTGCCCAGAGAAGTTGTGGGTTGCCCCATCCCTGGAAGTGTTCAAGGCCAGGCTGGAGCAACCTGGTCCAGTGGACGTTGTCCCTGTCCATGGCAAGGGCTTGGAATAAATGATCTTTAAGGTCCTTCCAACCCAAACCATCCTGTGATTCTGGTTTGCAGGACCTCACCTCTCTTATCCTAATGGCCAGTATTGTTGTTCCTGTGATCACACTGTTTTAAACTCAGAGCCTAAAAAGCTCCATGTGTGTTTAAATCTCTCACTATACATATAAAGGCTTTGGATTATTATTATTTTTAATTCTTTAGATTTGGTAGAGTATTTTCTTTGTAACTACTACTGCTACACGCATTAAACCAGCTCTGAAGTTAAACAGCAATTAGAGCAAATGTTAAGATCATCAGCCACTCAGGTCTATTAAAGCAGAAAACTATTTTTGAGGCAATCCAAGAAACACAGCCCAGCCAGCCAACGACAACACACCTTCCTCGTAAAGGCACAGGTTTTTGTGCAGCCAACAAGCAGCTGCATCTGACCCCAGAGCTCAGAGGAGCCCAAGCTCCAGCTAATAATGCAGCTGCAATGGAGATGTTTTGTGGGAGAAAACTGTGCTCCAGTTTGCTCTTCCAAAACAGGAGGGGTGTGCGTGGTGTCTGTACTGTGAGCACATCCACCCGGACAGAGAGACGTGAGGGAAACCTGCTCACAAAGGGTGAACTGGAGCCAGACCTGAAACTGTGACAAGATGGTGCAAGCCAGGATCCAGGAGCACATGAACTTCTCCTGCAGAAGCAGTTGTCCTCATCCTGTGCAACTTTGGCTCCACTGACAGGGAAGACCCTTTTTCTGTCATGCACATCAGAGCTGCAGCACTTGCTGGGCAGAATGAATTCCTGATTATAGCTAGCCACAAATTTCCAATTAATTTACAGCTAAGAATGACTTTAAAGAGGTCTTTCAGGTTCTTTTTTTCCCCTTCTTTTGGTCCCCCAGGAATTTAATAAAAGAAAAGCATGGTTTAAACTTCTAAGGTGTTTTAATTCACTTTAATTCTCAAATATATCCCAGACTTCTAAGAATAAAGGCCATTGCCTACCGTTTATACCAAATGAAAGGACATCTTTCAGGCCATCCTGCAAACTTCAAGGGTTCATTAAGGAGAAGCCTGTATGAACAGCCCTTCCACCACGTGGTTACCTTTGCCCCATGCTCCCAAGCAGTGTGGCCGTGGTGTTCGTGGGACCTCAGTGGCCCTGGAGCAAAGGGGTGGGAAGGTAGGAGATATCTGGTGAGAGCTCCATCAGCACTGCAAGGAAGAATTTTTGTAACAAAACTGACCTTTATGAATACTGCTGGTATCATCTGCAGACCCTCACAAAATGCCTGTTGAGAAGGAGGAAGGAGCAGAACATGAGCATCTGTGCAGGGATGCCAGGAGCAATGGGGGCTGAGGATGACATGACCACATCATTCCTGATCATATAGTTTAACCATATCTCTGCATTTCCTGAGCATTTAAGCACCAACCTTTAAATAATTCAAACCATGTCTTTCCAACTCCACCTCTATTTTAACACTTTTAACATTCAAGTATACAAGTGCAATACAGTGTGATATTTTATCCTATTTATTTCATTACCTGGGCCCTTGGATTTGTCTCCTGCCAGCTTAGGCAGAGCTCCACCATGCTCCTGACACCCTCACACCAGCTCCTCGGGGTTTAGTCCTGCAGTCTGCATCCATCCTCCCCACTCCTGTGTAATCAACAATTTTTTAAAGTGCTGATTCTGCAGGGATTTTGCCATTTTTCTCTGAAATGAAACTGTCACATGGAAAGGAGAACTCATCAGTTGTATCAATAGGTGAAATAAAAAAGATGCATATTGCAGAATGGCAAAATAATAAAATAAAAAAAAAAAAGCAGACACCAAAACCATCCTTAAAACAGAAGCAAGCAGTGTTGGGTAGGGAAGAGCTAAGTACCTTGTTTATATACATCTCAGGTGCCTTTCCTTTGTGGAGACAAAAAAAGAGAAAGGTATCTGGATCTTAACACTCTCATGGGGATATTACAAGAACATTACACTTGTAGACTTTCTGCCTTTCCCAGTCCATTAACATCCCATCCTCACACCTCAAGCAAGATTTCCCTGGAGACATCACCTTCTTTCATCACATCTAATATCTAATAAAGACATAAGAGAATTTAATAACAGGCTGCACAGGGGAGACTTCTGTTCAAACAGCCAAGGTTGCTGCTCATGTGTTGTTGCTACAGATGCAGAGGAAGAATAAGGGTGACCAGGAAACCTTGGGGTGTTTAGTTTTGAAGGTCATGCCAGTGAAGCCATGGATATCACCCCAGCCAGCTCAAAGTTTATATGAAGAGAGGTGTAAAAATCTTGTCCAGCCTTACCAGCTTCATCTGATCAAGACCAGTTCCCCATCACTTGGCTCTACAAATTTACAATGCCTCTCTGAAGGATCCTAAGACAACACAGCAAGTGAATGAGACCAAAGTGGTCAAAGTGAACTTGCACCCATCTTAATCAAACCTGCTGGATTTAACAGAATACTCCTGGATTGCTTTAAAAATCCCCTGCCCTACTTGAGAAACCAGCCCCAAAAGGCACCTCGTTGGTCTTCTGCTGGAATAAGCACTTGCATGATGAGTGCAGTGTTTTATGGCCTCTCTTCCAGCCCTGACATAGTTTCCACAGCCAAAATTTGCAGAAATGGCCATTGATTTTGGGTGTTGAAAATGAAACAACTTGAGAAGCAATTTCTTTTGAATTTTTTTTTTAATCTGGAGGTGAGCAAGCATTGTCACAGCAGCAGTTTTGTATGAAACTGTTTCAAATGAGAAACTAGGAAATGGTGGTTGCAAAAATTCCATGTCACTTCTAAAAGCTGTGGCGAGCTAAAATAAAGCACAATGACCTGATTGCTGGGCCTTGAGGTTCTTTGTGGCTTGTTCATGCAGTACCTGCCAGGTCCCTTGCCATTCAATTCTAGTTCATCTTTTACAAATCCATGTTCACATATTCATTTTGCAGAGATGCACTGGAACACTTTCCATAAATGCTTTTGCTGCTGGAGACAAGCGATCAGCTTCGCTGTGAATTGTTCCTGATTCTTCTCAGGTGTGTTTAAACAGAGAGGGGAACAAGCCAACTATAGACATATGTTTGGCTACAAACGTTATATATGTACTGTCAGGTGGATATAGATGAGAAATTGATAACATCTATTTGCTGAGAGCTGAGCCAGGTACCCGAGGGCAATGCCAACTGGGCCCTTAAGAGTTCAGCTCCCAGTTTTAGCACTGGTTTTCTGAGGACATATATTCAAGGTAATTGTGGTAACTGCATCACAGTTATTAGTAAGTAAAGAACTCATGACCCTTTCACTCCCCCATTCTCACTAAGTCTCTGAATTCAGCTTTTACTACACTAAAAACATCTCAACTTTTTGTTTTCAACTATTGAATGTAAATTGCCAGATTTCCTGCATGCTCCAGGAGATTCCCTCCAAAATGGAGTGGAGTTGGTATTCATTGCTGAGCTGTTTTCTTTCAGCAGCATCACTGTATTTCTCTTGATCCTTCATCCTCCTTGATTCCCTCATTCTGGGCTCCCCACACTTGGTGTCCTCATCCTGCTTCAGAAGACCTGTCCTCACAGACCTACCACATTGCCTGATTGTGTGTCACCCACTTTCACAGCTCCAGAGAATCCCCTACGCTTTGCTGCCACAGGGAAGAAGAGGTTTGCAAAGTCCAAAAGTAATCTTAGGGAGAAGAAAGGAAATGCTGAGTGTTGGCTACTTGGCAAAGGCTGCATGTTTGCTGCCGTTGTGGAAAATGCCTGGGAGGCACCATTAACCACTGCTCATTGCTACAGGCTGGCTTGTGTCCACAGTGCTAAGGACCAGCACTCTCTGAAGGGCAATGGTTACCTTCATGCTGTGCAGTACTTGGCCTGGGTCTCCTCTGAGCTCCCTGCAGAGTTCCACAGACCCTGGGTCAATAGTTATTGTATTGGGGGCTTTTTTTTTTTAAAGTTTGAAATTCTCTAAATGATGAAAGGACTGGGTGGCATCCTGCCAACGTGATGTTTT
>NW_008660801.1:46186-46977 GCF_000695815.1 Acanthisitta chloris
CAGCACAGCATGGAGGTCAGTGTGCATGAGGTCTCCTGGGATGGCTGGAAGACTGTCCAGGGTAGAGTCTGGGCCAGCTCATGCCAGGTTCCTCTGGCTGGGCAATGCTGGAAAAAAGCCCTGTCGGTCGTGTCGGGGTTTCTCCTTGGGAGAAACCAGTTGGTTTGCTCCAGAGCAGAGACAGCAGAGAGCTCATATGCATGCCATGGAGACAGCCGGTGAGCAGAGCCCGGGGGGGAACAGAGGCAGCCAACTTTGCTGTGCAGACAAAAGGTGCTTTCATACCCTCATCGTGGTCTCACTGAGCGAGAAGTTAAACACAGAACAAGCAATGCAGTTTTTCCTCACCATCACCTGCAGGATTGGCAGCTGGGCCCTCACCGCTTGCCCGTCACTGTCACAGCCATCAGTCTGGAGGTGAGTCTGGCATATTCTTCTTCAGCCACTGTGAACTCCTAGAGCTCTGCCAGATGAGGACAATCTTTGTGTCTTGGCTCTGCAATTTTGAAAGATTAATGCAACTAAACAACTATTGTTCTATATCTCTTTCAATTGGCCTAGCCTTTGATTTTGGGCCTGTCTAGAGCTTTAGGCTCAGTTTTAACCTTAAGTTGTAAGATACATGAAACACTCTCATGAAAACAAATTAATCAGCACATGACTGGTGGATTTCAATATCTCCCCCATCCCATTTACAGTCCATGTTTTCAGTCATACAGCACTGGCTGAAAGCAGTATGAGATGAGGAAGCCAAATAGCTCCCCGAAATCTGAGAGGAAATGGTTAGAGAT
>NW_008660802.1:0-36544 GCF_000695815.1 Acanthisitta chloris
TATTTATTATATAGATATATTCTTATATATAGATATGTTCTTATATATATATATGAAATATTTCCTGTCTGGGCAGAGGGAGAAAAAGTTTTGCCAGGAGAGCAAATAATACATTTCTTTCTTCACACTAAGACAGATCTTGCTAATATGATGCCGTAAATAATTATCAGAGTTAAATTAAATAACAACTTAAAATGAATTGATACTAATATCTTAAAAATTAATAGATGTTCTGTAGACTAATATGACTGGGATTCCACAGTTGCAGATGTCTGTAGACACAACTTTAAGGCCTCAAGAACAGAGACTGTACAGTAACACAAACTGTATACAGTGACTGCAGTGATAAAATTTCTTTCTTGTCTTTCTAACACTAAACAAAGGACAGTTTCATGATCTCTTGCTTCTCCAGGTCTGATTCTCCAAAATGTTGATGATTTGAACAAAAAGGATTTACAAAGAAAAAATTGCATGATTTTCACATTCTTTCTCTTTCTGGTGAAAGTTTGATCAAACCTGCCAAAAAATGAATCTTGTCATGGAGATGGCTGGATTGTTTATGTCCTAAACATAACCATTCAGAGCTGGCCAATTCCATTACTGAAATGAAACTGTCTCATCTGAACAGAGAGAACAGATGCTTTAGCAAGGTATAATTGTCCAGTTTTTCTTTTTATTGTGATGTCCTATGCTTACATTTTGTTAGTAAATTATTAATTAGAAGTAAATATAGGTAGGAAGAAAAAATAAAAAGTAAATGAGATTTCAAATCCATCCCTGCTTGCTTTTCAGATTTCACAAAGCTTCATTTTTAGAAAAATACAAGTATTAACTGACAGAATCTTTTTTTGAATCTTTTAAGGTTTTTGAAAATCTTAGCAGACTTTTCTCTGTTATGAAATAGTGTTTTCTTTCTTTTCCTGCATATATTTTATTTCTTAAAATAACTAAGTAATATCTCTTTATCTATATCATCTACATCTACATAGGCATTCACTACATATGGCTGTAGATTTTCCTAAAACATCAAAACCACAATGTTCTTGAAAAGTGTATCTCAAAAGATGGAACAAAGATAAATAGCTCCCTGGAATCTAAATGTTTGTACTGCATGTAATAACTTGTGCTGGGAATCATAAGCTAATCCTTAACACAGTTACAATGTGCAGGAAAACTTCACTATGCAATTTTGGACCCTTGTGAAAATTTATCATTCCTTTCTACAACTGCCAGTCTGCATTACCGGTTTCCAGTACACAGTAGAAACAATCTCTTGTCTGCATTCTGGTGTCACTGTTCTCAGAGCATCATGCTTAAGGCATAACTCTTTATCTGCAAGAAACTTTGTCATGGCTGCAAGATAACTATTGTGATATAGAGAGCACAGACACCTCTGAATAAAAGGTTTGGGTAGCTTCGTCGTATTTCTAAAGCTACATCAGATGCAATGAGCTTGACCTTCAGATTCATAACTAAGATTTCTTTATCTTATTCTTCAGATGCTTTCTTTACAAATTTAACTATTCATGACTGCATGGATTTTCAGATATTTCAACCCACTTGACCTTTTGGGCAGAAAGGAAACCTGTACAGCAGAATGCTTCTTATTTTGCTTCTGAAGATACTGTGCAAAAAAACGTGATTGGACACATTGATATACCCTAGAAGTTCACAGAAGCGCTTATTTTGCCTCTGAAGATACTGTGCAAAAAAAACGTGATTGGACACTTTGATATACCCTAGAAGTTCACAGAAGCTAAGCATCTATCTTTACTCTTCCTAAAGACAGCTGACAGGCCAAATTTCAAATTACTGTGATGTCAACGAAGTAAAACTGAAAGCAAATCTGCTCCATATTTTAGTATTTTCCATTACAGAATTTAAAAGACAAATAAATATGCCATTCTTAAATCACTTATTTAAAAGTATTCAAAGTTAAATAGCAAAAGAAGCATTGGAAGTGTATCATGAAACAGAAAAAGCCCTCAGCACAAACTCAGGAAACAGATACTCCACAGTTGGTGCCATAACTAAGTAAATATTAGGAAGATAAATATGAACAATGCTGAAAGTAATTGAAGATTATTTATATGAGAAAACTGGGAGCTGAATAATTTTCCATACAAAATATATTTAATTGAAAACTCTTCAGAGTAATTAAAATGTATAATTAAAGTGAGATGTGGCAAGATAGTATTTGAAATGCCCAGACAAACATCTACTTGAATGAACATTAAACAACATGCAGGATAGAATACTGTTATACATTCATATACCATGATCCTGTTCCTTATGGTTAGGGTTTATTATCTAGGTATCTCAAAAATTATAAAAAATAGCATTGTTTGTAAGTATTGAAAGGTTCCTGGTCCTAACAATCCCCTTAGAGGAATTGTATTTCTTTTGATAAGAGAAATTATCTGCTATGTATAAATATTTAGGAAGTTTTTTCATTGTTTCTACAAACATTATGGAAATCAACAAGTTATATTTAAATAATCATATTAATTTAATTATTAATAATTAATTGGGTTTTGCATTTCAATTACACAACTTGCATCAAAGCAACTGCTTTATTAAACTGAACTGATGCATGCATGCATACAACAAAGCATCATTGAAATTAAATTCAAAACGGAAATCTTTCTTAGAAAGCTATATCCTTTCTTGTGTTCTTTTTGTGAAGTTGACATTTACTGTCCTCCACTACATGCTCGATATATTGATACAAATTTACCTGTTCTATATGCAAAATTGCAACTTAAATGTTACTTTCCAAGAAAAATTGTCTTTAAGGAGAGGTCAGAGAAATTTAGGAAAAAAAGTTATGTATATTATTTTCGTAGTTTAACTGGTGTTCATATTTTATATGAACTTTGAAAGCACTGCAAATAACGAAGTGCTGAATTCTTTTGAAAACACAAATATATTGTAAAATAACACTTGCAATGTTCAAAGCTTCCCCAGAAAAATTAGGATTTCTAATATAATATTTACCTTTATAAATATACCCTTAGTGAGATCTTAGCAGAATAATGGCTTTCAACAGAGGGCCAAACATCGTAATTTTTATGAAAAAGTTAAACCTAAAAGAAACAATAAAAAGAGCATGTACTAAATTTAAAAGAAAATAAATTGTAAGTTAAAAATCCTCACATAAATTTACTTCTGCACTTTAGGTTACGCACCATAATTTTTCAGGGTATTATTGTACCTTTGTGTAGCCACCTACATGGATGCAAAATTGATAAAAAAGCTCATCATTCTGATGAGGTTGTACTTTTTGCTGCTGTGTTGACCAAGTTATTTTTATCTTCCTCTGTATCATCATGTGTCATCTTTCTCCCAGGCTCATCAGAGCATATTCACCTAAAAAAAGTTATCTGTGATTCTACCGACATGGAGATTGCTGATACACTTGATTGTTCCTGCCCTCCTCCTTTTTTTGTGATCTTTTACACTAAAGATCTAAATTTCTAAGGTACTGAAGTGCTTTGCAATTCAGGATATGTCAGTATGGTCCCTTCTAGATGAGATATTTATTAAATGGATGGCTCTAATCACAGCTGGGTATATTTGATGGGTCAGGAGGTCTTCTTGAGCACTCTAGTCCTAAAACTAAATGTGATTACATATGGTGGGAAGCAGTGAAGATATTTAATTACTAAATCACATAGGCTATTATTTGTGAAGGCAGTGATGCATCATGAATAAGGCAATTGAGCACGTTGATTTTATCCTCTCCTTTCAGTAAGCAAGGACACCTGCATCATTCCTCTGTAGGCTGTTTATCCTGTCAGTGGGAATTGTTCTCATGAGCACAGTACAAATGAGATTCTTACTTTTAAACAAGACAAAGGTCTAAAATGCATTGCCATACTTGCTTCTTACTTTCAAACACGACAAAAGTCTAAAGTGCACTTATTGTTAAAGCAGGTATTAACATCCTTCTTGAATAATTCTTCTGCAACTCATTCTGATATTCTGTGTGTATTAGAGATATCCTCTTCTGCTGATTATTTTTGTCATTCAGGTTAGCCCCACTTTCCTGGGACTGATGGCTGATGGCTGCCTAGGTCTTGGCCTAGCTAGTTGCACAGGCATGAAAAACTACTGAACAAAAAACTCCTGGATGTGTTAAGACAGTTTCATCTAAGACAGTTGTATCTAACAAAGTTACAGAAGTGCAGTGAGGGGATGGCTGGATTTCATTGATGGCTTGGGAGTAGATATGCAAGAAACAGACAAACTTCACAGAAGGTGAGTATGAAGGACTTTGCGGAGGGCAATCTTTTAAGGCCTAGGAAACTGAGGAAATCATACAAGCAATAGCACATGTGGCTGAGAACACCAGTGTTCAAGACCAGGCTGGATGAGGCTTTGAGCAACCTAATGTAATGAGGAGGTATTCCTGCCCATGGCAGGGGGGGTGGGACTAGATGATCTGTAAGGTCCATTCCAACCCTTAAATTCTATGATTCTATGATTGACAGCAGCAGAAATAACAAATTAGGGTGCAGATGCACCAGACCATGGTGTGAAAAGCAATTAGGGACATGTTGATCATTTGTTAAGGGAGAGTGGCAAAAAGGAAGAACCTAAGAGAGAAAAAAAGGGAAAAGGAAGAGGCAGCCAAGGATGTGGCTGGGGCTATCTAGGTGGACCAGTCACATGTTCTTGGTGCTTGACTGCCACCCCTGGGGAGCACAATAAAACAGAACTGTTGTTCTGACCATGTATGATGTGGTAAACTGCCTCTACTCTTCGGTGGGCCAAGGAGATCCAGATGCCTTCACTTGCTAACAGAAGAATGCCCAGGCAATCTTCCTACTGCCCCCTTGTCAGCACACCTTCTGGGTCTCATGGCACCATCACCTTCTGCTCAGCTACCCAGCACACTTCCAATGTGACTGTAGGAAATGTGATTAAAAGCCTGGAACAAGAGATAGTCATCAGGTGTTATCTTATGCCCTTGAGGCTGTTTCAGACAGATGCAGTGTTGTAGGTAAAATTGCATTAACACTGAATCAGCCCCTAGAGAGCCCAGTACAGGAAGACAGGAAAATGACATAAAATTGTACATTAAAAACCATCTTCTAGTTCTGTTCTGGTAGTTTGCAGTCCAAGAACAATGAAAAAATGTCAGACTTCACAGGGTAGCTTTGAAAACCTTCTTCAGCTTCACTGAGTTTGAGTCTAGTCTACGATGATACACTGGCGAAGTATCACTGTAAGACAGCTCTGCTTTTATATTCTTTCCCAGGCCTCCTCTACAGAGCTCTACCCCAAAAAAGGCTACTGAGTCAGGTTGCCTTTTGGTCTGGTTCTGTACAGCTAGTAACAGATGCCAGGGAAGCCCTGTCAGGGCATTTGCATTGATGTCCTACTTTCAGAAAGACTCCTTGGAAGCAGTGGTCAATTTGACAGTGATCTACATATTGAGTGTATCCATGGATTTGAAGATTAATATTTTGTATTCCATGCAGTCTCCTCCTCTTCTGCCTAATGGAAGTATTAAGAGGAAACATCATGACGCATTTCTCCCTTGGTGGTCTGCTAAAGGATCTTTCAAAGGTCAAGCTGGTCTGTGTGACTAGAGAAGATATATTGTGACCCTAAATAAAAGGCATTTTAGAGAGGAAAAATGCATTAAAACATCTTCACCAGAAATTGGAAGATGAAGCTAAAACCAACAAGAACTAGTCTTATGGAAGTGTGTTGAAAATGCAAGCTTACAAACTCTAAAATGTATAAAAGGTTCAGTCCTTTAAAGTACAGTCTCGGCATACACTTTAAAAAAACACTTTTGTCTCACCTGCCCACTAGAGAAAGCAAACATCAAGGAAAATTAGATTTATATGTGTGTTTCCAGCATAATGGCCAAATGCAGCTTGGCTTCTTTTAATCTGACTACTCTGAAACCAGTGTAAACAACATAGTTAGACATAAGCAGGACTAATGTAGCCAATGTCTAGCTTGAGGTCAGTGGAGCATGGCTGTCCTTCTCCAGGGCCAGATGTCAAAACAACAAAACGTTTTGTGAATATGTGAAGGTAAAATGCAATAATTTGTTCTCAGCATAGTAACATCAGGGACAGGGATATGACATGATTTCTGAAGATTGAAATATTTTTACTTAAACATAATACCATGGTTTTCAGTGCTGACAGAGTCCTTTATGATTGCCGGTATAGGAAAGGAATACATTCAGTTTTCAGCAGCATCAGTCTCATGGTGCTCTGGATAACACACCATCAATTAATTAAGTTCAGAACTAAGGTATAATTCTCTAAGCACTTATTTAATTTCTATCCAAGCAAACTGACTCTAGCTAACATTATGCATGTTTTCTTCTGACTATCTGCTCTTCAAGGAAAGGCTATTCAAATATAGCCTGGATGGTTTCTTCCTCTTCCATCCCCCATGTAGCAAGAGTTTAAATAAGATTGGATTTATCTTTACAGAACACATCCAATAGAATGTGTATGAATATACAACATAAACAGTGCAGGTAATATACAGACAATTCTGACAAATATTGATTGATACCTTTGCTGCATATACTGGAGAAGACTATTACAGAGATTAAGCTAATGCACGAAAACATTTATTTGCACCTGTTCTTCCACATTTACTTTTTCACCCCTACACATTTACTTAAGATTGATCATGAAAAGCTTAGAAAATAGTTGAAGTTCCTGTGTATCTGGTATATTTTGAGGGGGTTTCATTGGAACAGCATCAAAAAACAAAGCAGAACATACTGAAACCAATTGTGCTACCCCCACCATATGCAAAAGCCAAAGCATTTACAAATGCTTTTCTAACTACATGACCAATGGATGTGCATATATTTTCAGTATTGTTTCCTCAACCAGAATGCAATCGTTCGTAGTAGTAACCCATCTGCTTCAACACTTCCTCATGTTTCTAGGCTCTTGCAACAAGAACCTTTCTATAATGAAAAAAATTTTAAACCTTTTAGGAAAGTAAAATGTAAATTCTACATCTTTCTTTTGCAAATACTTTGTTTAATAGGAATACCAGTGAAAAATATTCATATATCAGTCCTTAGAGCTACATAAAAACTTCAACTGTGCTTATCATATTTTGGTTGATTTCATTTGGCTGCTTGCTGAGGAATGGAATGTCTTTTTTATTTTTTTCTCCTTAGCTTATTTTTAAGGAACATATTTATGTTATCTTTTCAAAGGAAAACTTATGTCAGACACTCTTCCAGGACTGATGTGCCAATTATTTTTTTTCTTTCTTCTAGAAAACTAAAAATATATATATATGTGTGTGTGTGTAAATCTGTTTTTTCAAGTGTTCTTTGGCTGTCTCAATGAGCAAACTGCAAAATACTTTGTTATCTTCCTCTTCCATATCCATTTCTCTATATGTTATCACATTTGCCAGTCTTTCAAAAAGAAAAAACTTTGCAAGCAAAAGATACGCTATCAGCAGAATTAACAGGGATTATAACAAAAATGTTTTCCTGCATGGAAATGTATAGTATAAACATGCAATATATAAGTCTAGAATGTGTGCTAATTTGCCTCCTACTAAAGTGAATTTAAAACAGTATTCAGCTGGCATAACTATTCATTGGGGATTGCTTGTAAGTAGAGATGTAGAATTTCAAGATATTTTCTTTTATTCATAATTTTGTATTATTATTTTATATTCTCCTAGAAGTAAATAGTCTCCAGAAGTTAGTTTTTCCTCTACAACTCCCTGAAAGGAGGTTGTAGTCAGGTGGGGGTTGGTCTCTTCTCCCAGGTAACCAGCAGGAGGATGAGGGCACTGACTCAAGCTCTGCCAGGGGAGGTTTAGGTTGGATATTAGGAAGAGATATTTTTACGGAGAGTGTTATCAGGCTGTAATGGGCTGCCTGAGAAGGTGGTAGATTCACCATCCCTGGAGGTTTTCAAGATGAGACTGGATGTGGCACTTAGTGCCATGGTCTAGTAACGACGGTAGGGTTGGACTCAATGATCTTTGATGTCTTTTCCAACCCAGCTGATTTTATGATTCTATGATTCTAATCAGGATGTTTTAGAATTGTCTAAATCACCTACATGCCCTGTTGGATTCAAGAATGTATCCCAGATGACCTCTTCTTAATATTTTTGGGGAGAACTTTAACAAGGGAATATTAGAAGATCTAGACAGTATTTTTCCTGTATTACATGGAACAATGAGTCAGAAAAAAAGGCTACTTCAGAAAAAAGAAAAGAAACAAATGATGCCTCAAGTTTTCCACACAGCATGCTGTTGCCAATTAGCATTTCCATTGTCTTTTTTCAAATCTATTGTCATTAGGTTTTCAAAAGTATTAGACAACTACAATAGAACTTTTTTTCACAATGTATATGCTGAATTAATTTCTTCAAATTTTTCATAATTCATCTGTTCTGATCCCTTTAATAATTTTGTCATATCTTCTGAATTCTCAGTTTATTTCTATACAAGTTCTGTGCTCAGAACCCTGAAACATCCTTTGTTTTGACATCAGAAATAATACTCACATGAACCCTGAAAAATACTAAGAAAGGGAAGGACAGCCAAGGAAACAATAGTTCTTTCAAAAATTAGTTGTTAAATAATTTTTAACAAAACCTTTCTTAAAATTTTTTAATTAAGCTGAGAAAATGCAGACTTTTTACTGATTATAGAAAAAGTTAATTTAGAATATGTAGAGAAAGGTGTAAGTTTATCATGAATTGCATCTTTATTCACAATTTTTCAACTTGAACATCCACATTTTGAAGGATGTGCCAGGTGCTTTTTATAGATGTTTATGTTTAAAGCAAATAAAAGGTTCTAAAGAACATAGCACAACAGTGGTAATAGAAAGTCTACGTGTAAACATAGATTTGTTGTTGATAAAAGGGCACAAATTCTGAAATATGAATAAAACAGGCATAGTGAGAGAAGAGCAACATGGGAGGAATTTCAATTGATATAAAAATATGAGGAATTGTGCATAAAACTATGAATGTCATTTCTTTTGACTGTATTTATGCTACAAAACCATAAATATCATGCTCTGTTTTAATTAAAATGGGTTGAAAAAGGCAGCAAACAGAAGGGCTATATTAGATAATATTAGGCAAAGACACAATGGCTCTGGCAATTCCTTCAGTCTAAGTCACTTGTATGTCAAACTGAGATGGCAAAAACTAATGAAGATCTAATGTAAATTTAAATATCTATATAAGTTAATACAGTTACTTAACATTTGGGATTATTATTCTCACATGGGATCCTACTGAGATCCCATGTTGCTCTGCCCTCAGATATAGCAATTACCCTGGTTTTACTTTTGTGGCAATTTAATACATGGGAAAACTGAAGATCTGTTTGCATCCTATTATTCATGGATCTTATAACAGAAGTCAAATTGCTGGGAGGCAGATGTAAGGTAACATTACCATTTAGAGGCCAAAGGATGCGGCAGTGTAAAAAATGAGGATATTTATCAATGAGATGAAGAATTTTTGAAGATAGATGTTGTTTAACTTCATATATCAGATCTAAGCTACTTTAGAGAGAAATGAATCATTCTTTGAAGGGTCCTGTCTCTTTCCAAGAGATGTAAAGGTAGTCTTAAGCTCCAGGAATGCTTGGTGCTTAAGTAAAGGTCAGCAAGATGTATCCAATTCTAAATTAGTGAATGTAAGCCATGCTCCTTACTTGGCTTCATCTCATTTTAAGTTACCAAAATGAACAGTGTTTGTATACCACATTACAATGTTCTGATCATTATGGTTGCTATGGAAACTTAGCTCAAGTTTTATCAATATAAACTCAAATAATTGAATTGTGATTAAGCACAGTATGAGAAAGAAGAGCTCACACCACATCCTTGTACTTCAAAGCAAATTACAAGGTCATGAGTCTAGGCATGCAGGAACAGGATATTCAGGGTAATGCCACTGCTCCCATTGAGGTGCAGTTGAACAGGTGTAAAGGTTACAGAGACAACAGCTATGAGTCTCAGTTGGTATATGTTATGAGTACTGCGAGAACTTCTTTTGCCTACCATACTTCATTGCAGGATAGAGCCTTGCAATGGCCTGGATACAGCTGCAGAGCAACCCATTGTTTCATTTTACAGCTACCAGCCCTGCCCCTAAATCTAATGTTGATTTAATGGCATTTTGTGAGAACTAATTTGCATAATTAGCACTAATTATCAAATAACTAGGTGCACAAATTCAGTGGGGGAAAAAAAAGAAATGTTAAACATTTATGGTATCTTCTGTCTGTGGAAAGGCACAAGTTTTCAAGCCAGCACAAGAAGAATTCAGCACAGTAATTAATGATTTCGAACAGAATACAATCAGCAAGGAGTCAGATCTCACACGATTAAAAAGGTTTTGGGCCTGCAGCAGCCAAATACATTGCAAAGGTTTTTAGGACATCTTGGTAGAGACAAGAGATTATGCAGTATTTTCCATGGGATAATAGTGTTAGCAAGTACAAAGCAATGCACACTGCAAGGGTTAAGATGAACTGCTTGTGTCTACTGCGGGGTACGTATCACTGCTCAGGTGCAGCTATTCAGGGAAAAGAACTGGATACCACTTACACAGCTCAGCTGCAGTACAGTGTTCAGCTTCTGTCATCATAATTAGAAAGGGAAACAGCACAGAAGGAGCAGACTCAGTAAGAGTCAATGTGAATCAGCAGAAGCAGTGAAAAAACACAAAAGAAGTTTTTCTGAAATATATGTTTAATTTAGTGAAGAATAAAAATGCATTATAATATTGAAAACCTCCAATGAATTTCAGAGACAAGAAATGGCAGAAAACTGTAAATCCTTTTGCCATTTCCTATAGGAGACAAAAAAGGGCAACTAATCTGGTACTACTATGTGTCATTCACTGAAAGAACTCCTTGCCACTAAATATCACCAGGAGAAAGTTTTAAGTTGAAAAAGGAAGGGAATTTGATGCTTACATGCTTGGTGAGTACATCTGTAGTTAATTCTAGGCAGAATTTTAAAGCTGAAAAATTTGTAAACTAACACTTTAGAACAAAATGTCAAAGGTGCTTATTTCATGTGCCAGTTTTGCTGGATTCTTCCTTCTGGTTTATTTCACACTGTCAAAAATCAAACACAGAATTACCAGGTTATGGTTAGCAATATAGTTCATTATTAATGGTCTCCAACCATTTCTCTGATTTCTTAGTTCCTCTATTTCTATGATCTCAGATCACAACAGCCACTATGATACTGTAACTACATATTAAACTGATCTTCAATAAATGAGCCAAGAAGAAAATTCCATGGGTTGTAACTGCTGGTCAGGTTTTATCATGGGAAAAATAATTGATAATTTATTTTAAAATGGACAATGCTGATATAAATGACATGCTAGAACTATCAAGCAGTAGGAATTCTTCATTAAAATCCATCTTCACAAAAGCAGTGAATCAGATTCTTTTTTCTTTTTTCTCTCTCTTTTTTTTTTTTCTTTTTTTGAGATTTGGGAGGTTTTGGCTCTTTGGGAGGTCAGATGGCTCTTACTTTCTTCACCTCGGAGGTTTTTTTGGGGTTGATGTCAGATGGCTCTTACTTTCTTCACCTCACTGAAATTATTTGATCTGGCCAGCAAGTACTTTAACAGACTTTAGAGATGATTTGTATGAAGTGCTAACTGACCAGTTCTCAGACAAACCTCTTGTACTCAGACTGTGATGTTTCACTCAAGGGGGCACTAATTCAAGCCTTCAGCTTCTATGCAATAGTTTGGGGTTGATGTCAGATGGCTCTTACTTTCTTCACCTCACTGAAATTATTTGATCTGGCCAGCAAGTACTTTAACAGACTTTAGAGATGATTTGTATGAAGTGCTAACTGACCAGTTCTCAGACAAACCTCTTGTACTCAGACTGTGATGTTTCACTCAAGGGGGCACTAATTCAAGCCTTCAGCTTCTATGCAATAGTTTATTTTCATGAACCTTGTAGGAACTTAATAGCTTTGAGTCCTCAGCGGCGCTTTCAAATTTGGTTGAAATTGGAAACTGTGTTCAAAAGTTCTTGGGTAGGCTGACAGACTGACAGAAAAATGAGCATGGACAACATGATTGCATAAAACTTTTCTTCTTAGGAAACCAGGATAAAAATAAACTCACTTTATTATAACACCCAGTAGACTTTCAAAGTTGCTAAGAAAGCTTCCATAATTACAGTACTATACTTCTAAGGCTGTTTGAAGGTATATAATGGTTATAACTGTTATTCTTGTCTGACTACCTGTAAAATTGCTGCATGTCACTCATTCTTAATGGCTGTTTAACAATTATTGTTGAATATGTGCTACCAACTGCCTGTAGCTGGAAGAAACAAAAAGCAAAACAAACCAAAAATCTAAATATTAATTTAGGGTTGTCTTCATCAAGGTCTGTAAACAACACCTATTAACTCAGCTGGGAGCATGATGAGTCCTTGTAAACTGTATAGTTCAATCCAGATGAACTGAACTCTTTCCAATGGTGTAGGTTGGAAAAGACCTTTAAGATCATCCACTGGTTAGTCCAACCACTAACCCAGCGTTACGAAGGCCTCCACTATACCATGCTCCCAAGCACCACATCTATACATCTTTTAAACACCTCCAGGGATGATGACTCCACCACTTCCCTGAGCAGCCTGTTCCAACAATGTTTGACAGTGCTTTCAGTGAAGAAATTATTCATAATATCCAACCTAAATCTTCCCTGACACAACTTAAGGCTGTTTTGTCTCATATGGTCAATTATTAATTTGGAAAAGAGACCAAGCCCCAACTTTCAGGTAGTTGTAGAGAGCAATAAAGTCTCCTCTGAGCCTCTTTTTAGCAAGGCTAAACAACCCCAGTTCCCCCAGCCACTCCTCACAGGATTGTTCTCTAGACCCTTCAGCAGCTTGGTTGCTCTTCAATTGCAAGTCACTTGTGATTATTTTATGATGCTGCTTTTTGAGAATCAAGTAAATACTTGATTCTGAAGTACATCAGGAAAAGCTGAGGTCTTTTTGGTCATTTAATGGAATACAAAAAGCTATTAAAGTAAACTATGCTCCTCAAATGAATATTTATTCATATTGTGAAGTGGTTTACTTCAACCACTTCAAATTTTAAAATTCATCTTTGCTGCATTTCAATTGTTATTTTCAGTAAACAGATTGCCACTTATCTAGAGGCAGAAGAACATTTGCCTGTAAAAAATAACCTGTTCTGATGAAATTACCATGGTTATAATGTATGCAGTATTTAACAAGAGCAAGCTACCTTTCTGGAAATTTCCAAATGCTTGGTCAGATTACATTATTTACTATGTGAAAAGAAAGGCCTGTGACAACTCACCAAAATATGGGCTTGCCTAGTGTTTGTTTTTGTCAGGGAAAAGAAGACCCTGCTGGAAGTTTGAAGGTAAGCTGAGGTGATGCAGAGTCCATTGCTGGTATTGAAATTACAATTTGGGCACAGTATGGGCCAACATCACCGCAGCTTAACCTTAAATCAATCATTTTGATTAAATACTGGGTAACGATGTTTGAGATCCGTACCTCATATTTTTCAGTACTATGGCCATAAGCTACAAAAGGCATCAAATCTTGTTCTTTGCTCTTGTGGAAAGACTTCTATTCCCATCAAAAAAAGTCATGCATGCTTGAGTTTTATGACCTGTTTTGTCTTCTCTTGGAATTATCAAGCACAAAACAGCTGAGCTGAGAGTAAAGTAGTGGAGGGAAAAAAAGGAATATTTTAGTTAATTAAGCTCTCCCTTTAGTAAAAATAACACTGGCTAGTCTTACTTCTTAATTTTCTTTGTGATTTTTTTTATTTCTCTTTCTGCTGCAGGTCCATTAGTTCAAAAGAAAATTTTCTATTTGCTGATGAAGAGACCAGTATAGCAGCATTGCAACACTACCCTAGAATAATGTAGGATTCAAAAGTTCTGCCCTTATCACCTTGTAGTGCTGCTTTAGTCTCTCTCATAACAAGCAGCAAGTTGGAATACTGAACAAAGATTTTTTACGTCACTGGAAAAGGCTGATTGTACTATAATAATCCTTTCTGGGCAAAATCTAAAAATGATTCAATATAGATCAGCTGACCTTATGTCTGAAGCCAGTCTTTAATATTCATCATGGCATTGACTTTCCTGATTACAGAGGCATGACATATTCCTGCATCTGACTCAGTTCAGCTAGAGCTTTTTGATGAGGTTGCTACTAAGTGCAAATAAGGGACAAGATACCAAACTTCAGGTAGAGACATTTTTTATTACCAGGCCAGGGGAAGGGCTGTGTGTCTTTTTTTTATATATCTATTTCATCTCTTACTTGCATGCATCCATTTGCTCCAATGACACCTCAGTGCCACTAAAGTTTCCCTTAAAAGACCTTGGATGTGAGATTTTCTTTTTGATGAAGGGCTATTCAGAGCTTAGTGTTTTCATATCTTAAACCATTCCATGCTGAAAATATATACCAGATATATATATATACCAGAAAGAGGACAATAAAACTGCCATGGCTGAATAGACTACAAGGTAAGTAACTGTTTTCTAGTTCTTAAAGACAACTTGTAAAAAGAAAATGGGCAGTTTTTTATAACCATAGTTGAAAGACATGATGTATTTATCTTGAAACCTGGAAGAATTTTTATATCATGAGTAAGTTCTGACCTATTGATCTGCCTTCCATCTGGTGACACCATTTATACTCATGCAGAGCACAATCAATAGTATAGAAAAACCATATTTTTCCTGTATTACACTGATATTTTAAGTGACAGCATAGTCAAGGGAGAAGGCTTCAATAATAATAAAAAAATTAAAATATATAGTTGGGGGTTTAATAGCTTGGCCATATTGATTTTTACCAGGGTTATTTGCCATATTTTGCCATCAAGAGGAGTTGTCATCTCTGCAAAAGCCATTTTTTCCCAATTAATTATTTTAACTTGATAAGCAAATAGGAATACCAAGTGATTAATCTGCTTTTCTGAACTATAAGCCTCAGGTTCTGGCAAATTCCTGCCCCATTTCCTCTGGCACTTTGGGATCCTTTAAGCTAAACATTTTTCGAAAATGTGAGAGCTTTCCAATTCTCTCCCTAGTCTAAGCAGTACAGACTATCCTGCCACAAACAAAAGAGGTTTCCAGAGTTTCTGTTAGGAGGAGGGAAAGCAGGAGCACACTCTTGTCTAATGCTCCAGCAGAAAACATTTAGAGAAACGTAGGCTTTAGTTGATGGTCTTAGGCAACAGCTGCTGTTCAATAATGCAGAGGAACACAAATAAAACCCCAAAGTCTCGGTCAGTCTGACCTGGAAGAAAAGTCCTTCCTCACTTCAAACCCAGTAAGTAATCTTCCACAGAGTCTGTCTTGTGGGATAAAGCTTACCTGAAAGCCCTGCTCGGGTAAATGAGGTCTTGACTATATCTTCACAGCCCTGACTGATTATATCAATCCATTATACACGAGAAAATAAAAAGGGACAGATAAACCTCATTATGTTGCTGTTCCCAAATTCACACCCTTGCAACATATTTGGGGGGAGGAGATCAGAATATGTTAGCAGTCCAGGTAGTAAATGCTAACTGGCCTTCAGTGTAGTGAAACTCAAGGAAAATGACTCGGGCTACATGATTAACAGGTTATAAAATCTATTTTAGAAGGCACTAAACCATGAAAACAATAGCCTCTGGGGAAACATGGGGGTCTCTAACCTAGATGTCCAACAGTGTGAAGACTGAGTCCAAGGTAGGACTGCTATGCTCAGGGTTCAAGCCACCAGCCACATGTTGAGAAATCAGACTGATGTCATGCTCCCTCAAATCTGTGGTGCTGGTCAGGACTGCACTGCAGGGTCTCAGTTATGTGAGAAGTAGTTGAGTGTTGTGGAGGAACAGAAATCTTAGAATAGAACTTATTACTCAGCTTCTGTAGCTTATTAAATAAATTTAACTTTATGTGTCACTGAGTGGTGTGGTTCTGTTCTTATATCCATCCTATTCAGATTCCCTCCAGGGCAGCATAAGAGCAAGTATAGCACAGCTGACATTTTGGGGCATTGGATTTGCTGAATGCCATCTGAATACCGATGTTATCTTCTCTGAGGTTCTCTGCATTCATAGATGGCCAATATCTGATGCTTCAAAAGAAGAGGAGAGGAAAAATAAAACATAATTCAAAGAGGAAAAAGAAATCTTTCTTTCTATTGCAGTAAATTTCTATTTTTATAGCCACTCCCACCAAAATCTTTGGTGTTCTTCCCCTGAAAGAGTAGCTGGTCTTGTGAATAAATATCACGAGATAATAACAAGCATTGCCTGCATGAAATGCCTATGGAGATGACATGAACTGCTGCAACTCTACTTTATTCTTCTAATTATAGCCCAGAGTATACACATATGCTTTTAATCATTTGTTGAAGGAGTTTGCAGCTCTCTGCTGAGGCACCGTGTCTTCATGCAACTCCAGAGAGGCTGTGCCTGTCAGTGCAGGGCCTTGCCTCTGCCATCTTTTTCTTTACTTTAAGTGCAAAGTCAGAGAACCTGCCAAAGAGTTCATCTTGCACAGAGTAGCTTGACTCCCTCTGGGCCTCGAAGGAATCAGCAGCAAGTAGTAAAATACACACACACACATGCACACACAAAACAAAATAAAACAAAACAAAACAAAAAAAAACAAAACAAAAAAAAAAAAATTGAGTGCAGCAGCTTTCTCAGGTACAAAAGGAATACCTCAAAAGTTAATGAGAAAGGAATTGTATTAGGATAGCTGATATAGTTCTAATGTTCTAATGTCCATCCTTTGGGAATTGTAAGTTCCCTGTAAATATCACAGAAACTACAACTGCAAGATTACTCATTGGAAACCAGTGAATGAAGAAAAACACAGCTGGAAGGGTAAAAAAGAGAGGTGTTTACTCTGCAACAGCAATGAATTTATTAGCTCTTTGAGGGAAAGGTAACAGATGTTGTCAATACTATATTTGCACTTGTGCAGTGCACAACAAAGGTAAGGGAGGTATGGTGGCTGAAAGTTTTGCAAGGCCTAAATTAATAAACAAAAGTAGTTTTGATACAATAAAAACCCAAGGCTTAAGCCATTGGGTACATTTCTTGTAAAATGGAACAAAAAATAGACCCCCTTCATTCCAAGATTATTTGTTTCTGTTTTGTTTAAGGGCAATTTTATGTGAAAGACTGATGAAGGGAAAGCTTTCTATGGAATCTATAGCACACAGAATCAAAGTATGAAAAGAGAATGCAGAGGAAAAGAGGCCACAGCAGAGAAGAAAAATTACTTGTTTATATCCCTGCTTAACATGAATAAGTTCAGGGAGATTTCTGAGCTGAACCATTTTTTAACTATAGACACATTAAAGGATACAACCAAATGTCAGCAAATGTTTTTTAAGAAATAGATAAAATTAAGTGCAAAAAGTCTGCAAAACTGATTGATATTTGTCTTTGGGCTCTAGGGAGACTTGAAGATGAAACAAGAAAATCTCAAACCTCTCTCTCAGAAACAGTGTGGGGGCAGACAACTGACACACGTGACATCAATTATTTCAGAAAGCTGCAGGGGAATCCAAGGACTGACCAGTAGTTCAACACATCCAGCAGGTTAATTAGCTGAAACTGCTGAAAAATAGAATTAATGTGCATCTGCATATGAACCATTATGGTTCATAAATATGAACAATTAGGGAAGAGCAATACAGCTTTTGCAAAGAAACAGCACTTTTCACAAGCGTACAGTTCTCTAAAGTAATCAGCAAGCCTCCAGACTGGACCAAGCAGGCTGATAAATTGCACCTTGACTATGAAGAGGTGTTGAAGAAGGTCTTCTAACACAGATCCTTAAAGAGATGGAGGTGACTGTGGTAAAGGGGACTAAAATTAATAAATAAGTTACATATTAAGAGATAGAAAACAAGTGGCAAAAATAGTTAGTTGTCACAGGGGAGGAAGATTATGAGAAGAATCCCTCAGAGGTTTGCACTTGACTCTATAATTCTTAATTTAGTAATTAATGATCTTGAAAAGAAGCTGAGCAGTGAGGTGGAAAAGTCTGTCAATGTTAATAAGCTATTTGGTACAATATATATGAGCAATGGCTGTGAAAAATGCAAAAGCACTTCCTAGTAGTGACTGACTAGGTGACAAAATGGTGGATGAATGTACAGGAGAAAACAGAAGCCCACTTCATCACCTTGAGTGTGCTTTAATTAATCTTTGGATAAATAAAATTTCTAGAAGGTAAACACAAAATTAAAGCCATCAACCCATTTCAGAAACAATATGGAAGCCTTAGAAAACTCTCCAAAATACTGCTTCCGTTCAAAATGAGTATGTGCAAATCGCATCTTAAAGTCTATAGCTATTCTTCCCATGACTTTCAGGGTTCAGACAGAATGGAAGAGACTGAAATATCTGATTTATGTTCTATTAAATAAAATCTATCTATGAAAGCTTCTGCTGTAATATTCTAATTTTTATTTTACAAGCAGGTAAACCATTTGATATTTGTTTCCAATGTGAAGATCCAGAAACAATGTCTCAATTACCATTAAGCTCCTGCAACTTTTAATGGTAATTTAAAATAAGTGTATTGCATCTGTTTTGTGAAGCCAGACCAACAATTAGAATACCTAATACATATCATAAAATAATGAATGCAACCTAAAGCACAAATCTCTTAAAACTAAACCTGAGAAGATTTTCTACATATTTCTTCCTCACAGGGAACTTCAGTCAATAGTTCATAGAAATTGTTGTCTATACATATTTTTCTGTCTATTGTTTTATTTCTCTGGGACAGATAGAAGGAATAGAGCCTTTCTTTATATTCTGAATTCGTGAATTTCCTATTTTATTATATCCTTTCAATCTGTCTGTATCATATATGTGATTTGTTGCAGGTATTTTTGCCGTTTCAGGCAGCAAAGTAGCTGTAGTATGAAGATTTTTTTGGTGCTCTCTAGTTTCTTTTTTAAACTTTCCTGTCTCTTCAGTGGTGCAGGTAAAATTCAAACAATTGGTAATTGCCTGCCCATTCACTTTTTCTGAAATGTAAGAATACACTCTGGTTCCTCATCTGTAGTAGAGAAACACAGTACATTCACATAATTAAAAATTAACTAAAATTAACAAGATTTATACAATCACAGAATTGTAGTACTGTTTGGGCTGGAAAAGACCTTTAAGATCATTGAGTGCAGCCTTATGTGAAGGAACCACTAGTGTAGCCCTAGGGAAAAAAGTAAACAGACAATAACCTGAAGCCTCAATTAAATAAATAAATAAATTGTAATTTAAAATCTTCTGAAGAAAAGTTAACAGCGCCACTGAATTCAGCCTCCTTGAGATTTTGACAATCTCAGCATAATTGATGATGCAAATGTTTGCATCTCTTGAAGATTTTTAGGCCCATAATTTTGTGTGACTATGATGTCAGTACTTCAGATACCTTATCAAGCTTCTATCAGAGTTTTGAGGTATTGCAACTTTAAAAAATCATTGGTTGCCTTCATTTAATATGACAAAATGTTAGCACTTCAACTATTCATTGAGCTTAACAATTTGAATAATTTTGATGCAACTTTCATAAAATTTATAATTATGAAAGATTACACTTGAGTTCATTTAAAAATAAATATATGCCAAAAATAAACTGAAAATAATAATTTTATCTTAGATTCCTCTCTCTGTCTCTTTCTTTACTGAAAAGTACATGCTTTGCAAAACTTGAATTAAACTATCAGTATCTAATTTAGAGGAATTTCCTGAAATGTAGTGCAAGATGACTAAAGGCCATTAGGTTTTATTATTACCATTGTAATCAGTTTATTTTTAAAATGTCTTACAATTTGATGAGTTTGTCAATTTCATGAACAATACTTCTTCAACTCAGACTGTCAAATTCAGCAGACACCATGAAAAAAGCCTGGGCTACAGAAAATTTTAAAAGAGGAGTTTAAACTGTAGAACTGCAATATTGTTCATTTTAAGTCACCTAATTTCATTTTCTCCAGATAGGTTAATAGATTTTGGACAGCTTTTTGACAGACCTCAGATATTAAACAAAATTATTAAGCTACTCAAAGGCTTTAGAAATAAAGGGTGCACGAGTACTGTTGCCAATTAAAATATTCAATGTCAAGTATTGATTCTGCTAATATGTATATACTGTTAGTTTAGTTAACTACTGTTATTGGCAAAATCTTCTGAGAATATGCTTATTTAAGCTGTTCAGAGCTTCTAGAAACATATTTTCTTATTACTGTATCATGATTATCATTATAAGTAACAAACACAACTGAATATAGTTGAACTAATTAGAGAGGTCAAGAGTGGTGTCAGCCTTAACTGCACTGGTCATGCCCTGGCGAAATTTACAGTCTCAAAGGATATGGGCTAGCAGAAAAATAGAGTCAGGACCATGAATTTTAGAAGGGCAAACTCTCAGTTGTTTAAGGAGTTAGTGGATGCAGCCCCCTGGGAAACTGACTGCAGGAATAAAGGAATTGAACAGAGCTGAGAGAAATTCTTCTTGCAGCACAAGAGCTCTCAATTCCCCTGTGTAAGAGACCAGGCAAGGCAGGAGATAAGTGTAGCTGAGTCAGGACCTCCTGAACAAACTAAAGTATAAGAAGGAAATGCACGGGCAGTGGAACCAAGGACTGATGTCCTGAGTATAATATAGGAAACTGCCCAGATGTGTAGGGATGGGATCCGAAAAGATATGGTACAATTGGAACTGAATTTGTCAAGGAATGCAAAGATTAATAAGGACTTCCATACCTACAATGGCCAGAAAAGGAAGATAAAATATGTACCTGTCCTGACAAATAAGACAGGAGAACTGGTGACAACTAACATGAAGAAGACTGAGGGCTCATCAAATTTGTGCTTCAGTTTTCAGTTGTAATCTCTGACCCAGATCTCTCAAGACTCTAAAGCTCAAGACAGGTATTGAGGGAATAATCTCTCCCATTGCAGGAGAAGATCAGGTTCAAGACCACCTGAGAAACCTGAACATATCTAAGTCCATGTGATCTGATGAGATGCATCCCAGGGTATGAGGGAATTAGCTGACTAATGTGATGGCCTTCTATGATGGAGTGACTCCACCAGTGGACAAGGGAGAATAAGGAGATTTCCCAAAATTCTCACTTTTGTATAATCTTTCTCATTTAACAATGATTAATTTACATAGAGCATTTCTAAAAATCTGCTTGTCATATTTTATTGAAGGTAAAAATGCAGAAAAATAAGATAGTTAAATGTAGAGTGAGAATGCAGAAGACAGCTAGATTAAGTTAAAAAACCCCACTAGCTAGAAAAATACGCTTTGAAAGGAGAAGAATGTTAAAAATACTCTTAAGGAATAAAGACAATGAACATTAGCTAACAAATTTAAATAGTAGTGACACTTTCTAATCTAGAGCCTGTATATTCTGCCATGTAAATCACACATTTCTTCTTCCTTTTCTTAAGCTGATGTTCTTTCAGAAAATAATTTTGTTTATAAGTGCTTAGAAAGTAAACCAATTCACAGAAATTATCTGTAGAAGGTAATTGCCATCTAGTATTCCAGGCAGCTTTGCCCATATATAGGGAGAAACAAATAGATAAGGGGGAAATACAAAAGACAAACAACAAGAAAGAACTGGAATTATAGACTGCTCAGAACTACTGCTATCAGTCCTGCCAGTTCATGAGAAACTGATCTGCAATTCATGAATGCGACAAAACACATTCTCCTTACAAAACAATAAAACACAAAGAAGGCAGATAAATAGACAGAAGGAAAGGTGCCCTGCCCAGCTGCAGAATAGTGCATAGTATTTCCACTTAGGTAGATCCTTTGTGTGTTTACAAAACAAGAGCAAGAAGAATGCAGAAATAAGGCAAGAAAAATCACATTTTTACAACTGAAAAAAGTAAGTCCACAAAAATAAAGAGGTAAATAAGAAATTTTGAACAGATATATAATCTTCTGTTAACTATGGAATCCTCAAAGCCTTGCATTTGAGAAGCTATGAGAAACAGTATACTTTTTTCTTAAAATTTAGGTTTCTATCTAGCTGATAGAAGCTGAGATCTTTTAAGTTTTTTTTTACAGTTGCTTTGTTGTTTTTCTTTTCATAAGAGTACAGCTTCTGTGATCCTTTGTCTATGACTTTTTTTTGTCTGATTACTCCACATGTCTTTTCCTTCTTTGTATCCCCATGTCTTTAAATGCACTGGATGGGAAATTGCTTTTTCTCTCTCTGTTGAAAAAGAAGGAGTGTTGTTTTGCTTCAGGAAGAAAAGAAAGGACTTCATGGATCAGACTGAGGAGAATTTTTATGATTCTAGGCATTTTAAAATCAAGTCAAATAATGCATACTATTGGTTACTCATTCAAATGCAGATGTAGTTCTCTTAGCTTCTTCTTTCAACTTTAGCCATTTTGGTCTTTAAGCCTTTTGCTGTTTTTGTATTCCTCTTCTTCCATGACATTCTTGATTCATTTTAAAACCCAGTTGTAGGATTTCTAGCCCTGGAAAAATTCTGGTGTTTCAGATTAACATGAGGAACTAGGAAAATCTCTGGTGGAAGGGGTCTAAAGTCAGATGGCCACCACCATGTGACATTGTAGCAAGCCTTATTGTAATATATGTATCTATGCAATAAAATTTTTATAGAGCATGACAGCAGAACTGGTTCCAGAGCAAAAAGTCTGTGTTTTCTTGGGCATTAACACTTCCATCATAAGTCCTTTCCATCTTCATTTTTTTCTCAACTAACAGATTCCTTCTTCTTGTATATGCAGAACAAATAAGGGTACTATCTCAAAGGAATTCCAGTTAGAGATTAAAACTAATGTGCAAGATCACAATTACATTGTACTTGTCCAAAATGAATAAAACAGAATTAATTTCAGATTTATAATCACAAGAAATGAGGTTAATGAAAGGCACTAATTACATCCTTGTAACATGATAGGCATAATATAAGTAAGTATGGATAATGTATTATGATTTTGACAAAGATCAGGAACATAGGTTTTCAGGAAAATTTCTAGGCCATAGAAAAGTACCCATACCTCTAAAATTAGCAAAGATGTCTGGAATTGTCAGATTTTCCATTTGGTCTCTGGAGACCTGCATTTTATATACCTGTAGTAAGACCAGGAAGAGGTAACTGTCTAATCCTCATTTCTGAATATTCTTTGGAGCATTTTTAATGATAATTTTGACTCCTTTGGCATCACATTTTATTCATTCTTTACAAACATTTATTAATTTATTATTTTTTAGGAATACCTTAAAATGCTTATTTCAATAGTGTATCTCGATTTACCCTGGAAAAGTAGATTTTCACTTATCTAAGTGATGTTGCAAGAAAATAATAACAAAAAGGTAATTAGGCGCTCGTGAAAGAAATAGAAACACAAAATTAGACCAAGGTATGGAAAACTAGTCCATCTTAAAAGTTTAATGTTGAATATTTATAAATAACAGCAAACAAAGGCATTTAAAGAAACACTGGGGAGATTATGTAAATCATAGCCTTAATGATTAGCAAATGGAAGAGCTTGTTCTTTAACTGTTATTTCTGAAATGTGATTGAATCAAATTTTCATTAAAGTCCATAGCAGCTTGTCAGCTTGTAATAACACTCTGTCAGTTGTGCCTGAACTGCTGCCTGTATTGTACATGTACTGTTAGCTTAATATCTAGTATCTAAACTATTATTCCGTAATATTCTGTCATACTCAGAACTCAAAAAACATCCCTGCAAAGATTGTCTTCTGAGCATACATAATTCTAGCAACAGTGACAATCTGACACAGAATTCTCTGAAGAATTTTGTTTGTGTTGCCCTGCAAGCACTCTTTATGCTACCATGTTAAAGAGCTTTCCTCTTTTAGTGTTTGACTCATACAATAATAATGCTGGTGATACTTACAAAAATATTTCTGAAATCAAACAATTTCTTTAAAAGCCATTCAGGTTTGCATCAAACCTTCCTGTGCCCACTATCCTTTTACGTGCAATATTTTCCTGAACTAGTAGATGCAGAATGAGCAGCAGGCTCTTCAGTCATGCGTTGTGGCCTGCTTATCTTTATATGCTCCACGAAAAGCATGTTCTAAATGGCAGGAGTGTTGCCTCATGGAAGAAAAGAACTTTCAAAACCTACATGTTTTCAAGTTGTTTTGCCAATGCTTTATTAATTTTATTTTACAAACAGAGGATGAAGTTTTTCCTTTTTTTATTTTTTGGCAAGGTAAAACTAGAGCTGGTGAAACTTGGCAGAGGGATGTGGAAGGGAAGTAACAGCACTTCTATTTATGTTTCACTCTCTATGAAACCAGTCTCACAACCAACTTGCAGCTGTGTCAGGCTGCAGGAATTACAATGGGACAGGAAGGGGCAGAAGCTGAAAGATGAGCTGATTTAGAGTACATCTCAGGTGAAAACTTCCCAGGGTACAAATAATGTCTCTGAGCAGCATTAATATTTTTACATTTTTGTCCAGCATTAGGGAAAAACCCATGTTTGTGTAGCTTCCAAAGGAAAAACAGCTTTTCTAGGAGACCAGAAATGGAGACCAGATAAACATATTTGAATTCTCATGTAGTAAAGCACAAAAGCTTGGGCTTATTCTTCACATAGCCCTACCATATGTGCAAGAAAACATGTTCCTTGAGTCTGATCAGAGCAAAGCTTGTGCTGGAGTGATTTGTTGAACTGATGCTTCTGGGTTCATTGAAAGCCCACTAAGTAAAGGAAAAATGTTGCATTAGCATTAATAAGCTTCAGAAACTAAAATCCTATGATCTGCAGAGCATGAGCCTGATGTCACAGTAAATCACTTCATTACAGTTTTTGAGCTTAACAAATGTAATAAGATTAGAAGCCCCCTCTCATGGGTATTTTTTATTTTACAATATCTGGTTAGAGATCTGCTTAGCTGCTTGGATCCTCACAAATCTATGGGACCAGATGGGATCCATCCCAGAGTGATGAGGGAGTTGGCGGAAGAGTTTGCCAAGCCTCTCTCCATCATTTACCAACAGTCCTGGCTCACTGGGGAGGTCACAGCAAATTTGAAGTTGGCAAATGTCACACCAACCTACAAAAAGGGTTGTAAGGAGGATCCAGGAAATTACAGACCTGTCAGCCTGACCTCAGTGTCTGGCAAAGTCATGGAGCAGATCATCCTAAGTGTGATCACACAGCACCTAAAGGATGGACAAGGGATCAGACCCAGCCAGCATGGGTTTAGGAAGGGCAGGTCCTGTCTGACCAACCTGATCTCCTTTTATGATCAGGTGACCCACCTGGTAGATGAGGGGAAGGCTGTGGGTGTAGTCTACCTGGACTTCAGCAAACCCTTTGACATCATCCATTAAATGTGCATTGTTCTTCTGTGATAATGCCTTGAAACTGGTTAGACACAACTAAGCATTGTGACTTCAAACAGGTGCCACTTTGAGTCAGTACTTTCAAGAATAAAATTTTAAAAATGGACATTTTTATTACTTCTGCACAGCAAACAACCAGATTAGACTGTGACTTTCTGAATGAAGAAATTATGAAATCTTTGTAAGGAAGTGTTGACATGACAAAATTCTGTCTAATTATTTCATTGATCAATGTCTTGAAAGACAAGTTAGGCAGCATTTATAGAACAAAGAAGCAGAGAGATTCAGAAAAATGCAAGTCCTGAAGGAAAAGCTTTCCTTTCTGAACAGGAAAATATCTTAGTGAGAATGCAAATCAAACTCTTCAGCAAATGCAAACCTCATTAAGAATTGAAAGCTGTCAGCAAAAGAAAACTGTAAGCCACTGTTGCTCATTCGATCTGTGTTGTCTCTTTAGCCAGATCAGAGAACTGGCTTGCTTTGAATAGCATGCCCTGAACAGTCAAAATAATGTATGGATACACGCTCTACATCACTTGGGACTTACGCAGCAGTAGAAGGAAGCTGAGGTTGACAGATCTTCAGTTCCAGTCCCACACTGCACCACATGGCAGAGACACAAGGAACAGTGTCCTAGAGAAGACAGACAAAAAGTTTGCTTAATTTCATAAACCCTAAAGTATTCTTAACTGAATGTATTCTTAAATTGGGAAAAGCAGTCCGTAGTTCCTGGTACTGGGCAAGCTGTGGATCTCTGATTCCAGCTTATCTGCACACATACCAGTTGTAGTAGATTATTTTGCACCAGCAGAGCATTGCAGACATATCCCACTGGTGCAGTAAATCTAGCCTAGCGTATTTCATAATGGAAGGAACTGCTGAGCCTGACATTTACATGACCTGTAAATGATATTGGACTCCCTTATTTCACAGTAGACTAACCATGCTGGATGTCACCTCAGGGTGAAATGGGTGTGCTTGGGTATATATATATATATATATGGTTTTGTAAAGGGTCTGTAGTACCACACATTTTGGTAGGAGATATCTGCTCATAGCAACTCCAATTTTTGAAATAAGTAAAATTAACATTTAATAAATCCATATTCGGTTTGGTAGAGGATCATGGGATTTGACAAATCATCTTGGCCTGTCCTAGAGTTAGGTAATGAGACACTATTTAAGTGCTGAAGATCTGGCCCCTTTAATGTGCCTGGGGGTATCTGAGAAACATATATGAAACAGATGGGAATAAGCACAGGGCCTGTTTCTCTTTCAGAGTGGCACCTGGAAGCTAAGCAGTAGACCCTGTGCTAAAATTACACAGGAACCTACCTTCAGATACCTGAATAACCAACTCCCCTGTTGTTTATGGGAGAAAACAGAAGCAAAAAAACAAGTCAGTTCAACAAACTCAAATAAACTCTCAGTTATAAATTTTTGGCTGTGAGCAATAGCACTGATCCCATGCCAAGTGATTATGCTGAACCTTTAAAAATAAAATCATTTAAGGATTTAAGTGATACCAGTACTGAGATTATAAAACATATGTAGTGCCCTCCTTGCTTCACAGTGGAGGCATCCAGTCTGGCCCCTGAAATGTGCATGTGCCTTTCTCTGACCAGGGGTGGCTGTGGATGTCAGGGTGTAGGGAGGGAACATGTGTTGCCCAAATGCCCTGAGGAGAACTGAGCTGCTAGTGATTTCCATTCCATCACTCCCACATCACTCTCTCCTGTTCATCTGCTTGTCAGCCTCAGCTCCCTCCTCCCTCGTTCCCTTCCTTGCTGCTCACTGCGAGTGTACATCAAGGTGATGGCGAGGATTCTGGTTTCAAGGTCCAACAAAAAAATCTTTCATGGAAAGGACAGACACTAGATTGTCATTTGTAATTTGTCTAAAAGGACACTCCATATTTTAACAAGTTGGCCTCTCCTGTCGCAGGAGATAGGTTGGACACCACCTGCATAAGATAACAGATTCTTTCTAAACTGTTCATGGCTGATTTACAACCAGTTGTGCACAGTGTTTAACCATACCTTTTTCATTACCCTGATTTTTTTTAACTTATTTTTCCACCTGTTTTTATCTGTGCTTTTTCTTCTTCCTTCCACCCTGATTTTTTTTTAACTTATTTTTCCACCTGCTTTTATCTGTGCTTTTTCTTCTTCCTTCTGCCATTATCCTACTTCAGGAAACCTTTTTCCCTCTTAGGAAAGAGGAAAACAGAAGAAAATATTGTTTAATGGTTTAATACTTCAAATGGGCTCTATCCTCAAGTGTTCTGGGGAAGGGTATTGCAAAATGCAAAAACAAGAGGTGACATTGACACAGCAGGAGTCACAAGTTTCAGTACACAGTGGCTTTTGCATTTTTATTTTTTTTCATTTGAAGGTATTTGACAAGGACTAGGCAAATATATAGAGAATTAAAGGCTTGAGAATGCTAGGTTGAATCGCAAGGCTGGGTATTCTCATTTATGCAGCTATCTTATGCAAGCTGGTAAATGAGCATTCACACTGACATAAATGTGATTTATGGCAATTCCAGATGAATGGTATCAGAATTCATGCCAAAGATTATTTTTAAAAAGGAAAAGGAGAAGAAAACTTACTCCCTTCCCAAATGTGAAGCTTATTTTTAACTCATTCTACTTTTTGAATACAGGAGTTAGCCAGGAATAATTATGGACTCATTGACAAACTTTATATATACATATATATCACACATATTTATCAATGATTATCCAGCCATACACACATAGAATACAAAACCTGGTTCTTGTTTTGTTCATGTTAGTTCCATTTAGTCTAAGTAAATAAAAATATCTTTGACCAAATGAACTGATTTGAACACCTTGTTTTGAAAAATGAAAAATAACTGAAACTTGAAAAAGCTGAAAAACAAAAGACACAATTGCTCTGCCTCTGTATCATATTTCAAGCAACTAAAAAAGAAATTATTTCCATATTTATTCTCGTCTCTTTTCTGCCTGGCATAGTTACCTTTTAATTGTATGATCAATTTCAGTCCCTGTTTCATATTAGCATTATGTAAAATTATTTTATTAGGTCCCGGGTTTCACTCCATGCCTGCTTTGGATTTCACGTACATTTTACTTAAAATATTACATCATGCAATGCATTGTAATCTTCTGTCTTCTCCTGTATCTTTGCTTAGTCATATACTTATTTAATATCTATAAATTACTCTGTGGTGGTAGACTTTTGTCAGCTGAATTTTCTCTGATTATCTCTTAGAGATAAGATCTTACTTGTTAAATGAATTAAATAAAATTTCCTTTCATATTCTTCAGTTCTAAAAATATTTTGGAGGTTGCTGGATAATTAGCTTTTACCTCTTCTTAGGTACAGACTGGAGTTCTCAAGGACCCACAAGATTAACATATGAACATGCATCCTAAAGGAGAATGACATTATCACTCAGCCTCTCATATTTCAGATGAGCCAATTATGAAATTTCAGTGACAGAAACACTGTTAGGGTTTTTTTACTTTAAGAGAGGCTAAACAGCAAAATGTTCCTTCCTGCTTAATGCTTTTAGACATGTTTGTTGGGAACAGTTGATTCATTTTGGATACAGCCTGAAAACTGATGAATTCGGAGAACTTGTGAAGGAAAGCAAAACATGTTGGGACTGTCTTGGAGACAGCGGAACAAAGCAGGGGTCAAATAAGTCAATGGATCTATATGAGTATAAATAGAATATCAGGAAGAGAAAGGACTTGGAGGGATCAGAAAGCAGCAGAAGGGAAATTTTAAGAGTGAAGTACTGGCAAAGGAAAGTAAAATTAAAGGGAGAGACTAGTACGGCGTTAGGGCTGACAGACTCCATAAATTAATTAGTGCGTAGAGTCTAACTAATGTTATTTTCAGTAGCTAAAATTAGGTACTTCTGACCATTGCAAAACCAGGATTTTGTAAGTATTTGAGACTGAGTGTTAATATACATAGAGGTAAACAACCTTAAATGAGTAAAAAGATGGAAAACAAAAGAAAAACGTAATTTATAATACTTTTTTTAAACCATATTTTAAGCTTTTTTAAACCTTATATTTAGCCTGAGCTCTCAATTTAAAATAGGCAGTCTATTTCATGCTCTTGTACAGTACAATGCATGTCAATGTCCTAAATGCAATGTCCTAAATAAATAACACTGACATATAAAAATAGTTCTTCACCAAGCCAAGACAGGAAGTAGATCTGTGATCCACATAACAGAAACCTGTCTATACCATACTTATGGAAAGACATCAATGAAAGTAGAGTCAAAGGAACAATTTGTTTAAACAGTTGATTATTTAGAATTTAAGGCTTGTACAAAACATGTATTTTTTGATGAGACAGGGTAAAAATCTCCCAAAAGTTAGGATATAGGGTTTTCTATAGAGGACTGAATCTTGGGATGGATTGGAATGTTTATAAAATTATAAGACACACAATTAAAATGGTGGGTTAATAAGTAATTTTAATTTATCAAACCTACTCCTAGAAAATTAATGCATGGGTATCAGCAGATACCAGATTCCTTAATGTGTTAAAAAAACCCAGAGACATATTCCTTTATTAAGTAGTGAAGACATAACAACAAAATATGATGCTACTTTTATTTTTAATGAGAGAAAATCTTACAAAAGTAATAGTAAACTTTAGCTTATGAAGCCAATTCAGTCATATCAATTAGTATTTCAGAAAAACAAACTTTGAGAAATACTGGAAATTTTCTAGCAAGGTGGCCTAGAATGATGAGATCAAGAACTTGAAACTGAAGAGGATGCAGAAACCTGTAGTGTCCAATATACTAACCTCACTTGTTGCTTGAAGTTCAAGGGGGAAAAATCCATTACAAACCAAAACCCTGAGAGGGCTACAGACTTCCTAGGATGACTAAGCAGTTCTTACAGAGATGAAGAGTAAAAATACAGAATGCAACTGTCAAAATAGGAATGTAGCACTTTTATACATCTTGGCAATTTAAAGATATAGAAATGGCCAACAACCTACTGTGGACCTAGATCTTGCAAAGACAATGAAAGTATGACACTGATGTTCAACTTAGCCATAAAGCAAGAAGTAAACAGAAACAGTAAAAACAGTGTACTACGGACTGACACAAGACTAAAGACAAAAATAATCAAGTACAGCCAAATATTAAAATATTATATTGGAGTCCAGCAAGAAAAGAGAAGGTAGAATCGTAGAAACAACAATATATGGCATGGAAAAAGTATCTATATTGCTCAGGATAACAAAAAAAGGGGCTGAAAGATCAACATGTGAAACCACAGCTATAAATACCTAAACTCTAGAGAATAGGGAAAACAATTACAAATATCACCACCACATTTTTTTGTGAAAGTATGAGTATACTCTAGAAATTGTTGCTCAAATTTCTCAGTAACTTGGTTATTTTTCTTTATTGATATACTTTGTACTATAGATGTAATCCACATTGTACAATAAAAGCACTTCATATTCATATGATATTATTAAACTGCAATACTGGAAAACTGGAGTATTAGGCATATAACTTTTCTTACAAGATACTGAGAAACCAATTAAAAGAAATATTTCTGATGATTCTCCACTGCTATCAATGAAACATTTATAAGAGCACCAGTTCTTTTGCTGTTATAAAATAAAGCTGTGGGGTTTTATGTCCAACTCATGAACTACAACAAATCTGTGGCCTTTCTGAAACCTTGGCACCTATCTAAACCCCACCTGAGATTTTAAGCAGAATTGGAAAGAACCACCTCAGTAATCAGTCCCCCTCTAGTACCATAGCAGCTGTGCAATGAAACAACTAATTTCAGAAAATTTCACAGAAAACAGGAATCCACAGAAACTTTTGAAGAACCTTCTAATAATCTCAATATTCCTAAACAATAGCCATAGCAATAATGTCTACACGAAACAATTAGCAGCATTGCACAAAAGAAAGCAAAAGATCGAAACAATTAGAGGAATTTCAAATTAAAAAAAAAAGGAAAACATGCAGCATTGCACAAAAGAAAGCAAAAGAATTAAAAAGAAAGGGGATGCTTTCTGTAATTTAAACCTGCAAGAAAACAGACTTCTTGATTTCCAGTATGGTCACCACTCTAACCCTGAAGATGTGAGCAGGGCTCAATTCCAAGGCACCTGATAAATGAATGTTACTGAGACCAGTAGTGAACACTAACTCCAGTCTGCCACTGTGTTCAGTTAACAAAACACTTACAGGGAAAAATCAAAGGCAAACACAAAAGCACCCCACATTATTCACTGAAGAAAACAACACAACTGACCTTATTTGGCAGCAGGCAAAATTCCTGAAGCACGTTGATATAACTATCCACATACAGCATACACAAAGAACAATCACTCTTCTTTCAAATATCTTTGAAACTATTGATACATCAAATAAGTAAAGATTTTCTTTTAAACTTCAAAAATTCTCATATTCTATTATATTTTCCATAAACTTTTCATCTTCTGTCTTAAAACAATTATGATTCATTGTTGGTAACATGCTCTTTTGGAAGATTATTTTTGAGCATAAACATAATCATAATAATAAACATAATAATAAACATTGTAAACACTGAAAACAACATAATAAGCAACATACTTTTAATAATAGTAAACATAATAATTATGATGATATTAATGTTTCAAATGTATTCTGATGTTGAAATTTACATTTCATCTCCTGAAATGTATGTTTTTATTAACTATACAGTCAACAACCCCTCAGACTTTGTTTCCCTAAGCTAAACAAGCCAAGTACTTTTCATTTCATTTCTTTGGATAGATACTCTTCTCCTTTAATTAATCTAGTAAATCATAGGCTGTCATCAGATAAACATTTTGTTTCTGGAAAAAGGCTAATGTAAGCATTATATGTTATTCCAGAGGAGGCCCTGTCATTATCTCAGAGTTCTGATAATGCTATATCCCCATCAGATGACAGTTTTCTGTTCAAACCCTCAGCTCCCTTTTTTTGCCAAACATATCTTAGAACAGTAGTTCTCACATATGGCTCAAGGTGGCAGCTCAGGTACCTTCTGAAGTTGACTGTGCATACAGATTCCTCTTCTCTTCTGCTGTTTGCTTTTGGACAACTGACCAGACTCCGGCCATTGTTTCTGTCTCCCCCAGTACCCAACTTTTCGCTGTACAATGTCATTCTATTCCTATGTCTCTACAACAGCAACAATACTCTCTAGCTTTCTTGTTTCCCCAATCAAACAACCCCATACCTATTCCTTATCTGGTGGCTGCTACTGCATCTATTAAACAGGATCACAGTCCCAGCTGCATTATCAGAAAATGATCCCTTTCCTTTCTGAAAACTGTTGAACTCTCCCTTTTATTGTTGTTTTTTTACCTACCTCACAATTCATTAGCAATCTCTGTCATCCACATCTCACTTTATAATTACACAGAAGTCATATAGCAGATGCTTAACCTTAATCTAGACCAGTGACATTCTCTGGGTTATATCCCTTCTCTGAGAAACTGAAGATATTCAGTAACCTAAATCTAGACCAGTAACATTCTCTGGGTTAGATCCCTTCTCTGAGAAACTGAAGATATTTAAAACTAAAACAACAGCAACACTTCCCCCAAAAAAAATTAAAAAAGCCAAAGGACAAACAATATAAAAGGGTTAATTGCATCTCTCTTTGTCCCTTCTCGCTCTTTCCTTCGGGATCTTTTCTAAGACTCAGGTATACTAAAATCTAGACCAGTAACATTCTCTGGGTTAGATCCCTTCTCTGAGAAACTGAAGATATTTAAAACTAAAACAACAGCAACACTTCCCCCAAAAAAAATTAAAAAAGCCAAAGGACAAACAATATAAAAGGGTTAATTGCATCTCTCTTTGTCCCTTCTCGCTCTTTCCTTCGGGATCTTTTCTAAGACTCAGGTATACTATCAAGAAGCTTCTTGGTGGATAATTTTCTGCATTTTCCCAAAAAATATGCTAAACAACTTCAGCTACCAGTTCTGAAATCAACAGATTTTCCTCCATGGGAAAAAAGCAGAATCAAACCAACCCACAAACAAGATTGTTTTAATCCACTTGATAAAAAGAGTTCAAGAAAACCTGCCCATACCCTGAACTTAAAAAATTATATTTATTACAGAAGAGCAGTGATATAGTCGGCATGCTCAGGGATTAAATATTTTATTAGCTCTTGGTTCCTGCATTTTTTTTGATTAGCCAATTTTAAGGCCAATGATTAAACAAATATTGTTGGGGAATGTATGAGGATTCATCTAAGCTTGTGTTTGAATATATGGACTACAACTTAATAAAAAATGTCCACTTGAATATAAAACAAAAATGAGTTTCTCAAAATATTTTTTCTTTAAATAAAACAAATGTGTTTGTTAAAAAAGCTGCTGCATTGTCATGGATATTTAGGGATATGCAAGGAAGAGGCACCAAGAGCAACTAGAAATACTCAGAGAAAAATAGCCTTAATATTAGTTTTTCAGCAAAGTTCACATTCAAAGAAGGAGAAGAAGGAGTGAAAAGAGAAATGAAAATAGAAGTTCATTGTTATTTTCACAAGCTGTCATTAGTTGGCTACAGATACCTGGATCTACTAAAAGCAGTGGCTAAATGCTTTTTCATTCTAAAGGAAACCCTCCATTGCCCAGTACTGACTTCCAGTACCTGAGATCTTTAGATGCCACCACTTTGCTGAAGTGTGCTTTTCCTTTTCTTTCTGAGGTTCTCCACACCATCCTTATGAAACTGCATATGATATCTTAGTTATTGCATGGACTTTTGATTCTGAACTACTACTTGTCTTGGAAAATCTCCCTCTATGAAACATCAGCTAAAGCAGATGCCTGCCAGCTCAGACTGAGAGAACAGAAATTAAGTAATAGCTTGAAAATCATAGCATCCTCAGGAAACCTGGCAATGTAGATAGCAACAGGAGACTGGAAACAGGGTGAGAACTCAGCTAACCATCTGATTTCCAAGCAGATAGTCTGTGATATGCTGCATACAGCATGTACAAGGCTGAAAAATGCATACATGTTAGCAGAAAGCATACAGTAGATGTGACAAAAAGAATCCAAATTTTTCTAAGCAATACATGCATCCATGTTGTGTGATATCATGTATCAGCTGCAGATAAACTAGTATACATTTTTGTAGATACTAGTGTTTCCTCTTTTTTTTTTCAGTGATGCACTTTGTATGAAAAACACATGCCAAAAAATCAAATAGAACAAGATAGATTCAATGATACAAGAAACAACTTTTAAAGTCACTACTTTTTCAAGTCACTGCACTCTTCTGGACTGCATTGTATGAAGATGCTTTTGGTGTTGAATGTGTCTAATATTTAAGTTTATCTTGCATGCAGCAGAAATGAAAAAGATTGACCCAGATTGCCCAAAACTTGCAAGTTTAACCTGATTCCATGACTCTTAGTGAAATCCCAAATCTCAGAATACTTAACTACTTCTGAATTTTAATCCCATGTAGATCTAGCATGAACTAGATTCTCCTCCTGCAACAAGTAGACAGGAAGTATTAAAATTAAATGATTATGATGTAACCTTATGCACAAGAATTCAACTGTCAGTGAGTACACATACAATGAAAATAGAGCCCATGATCTCTAGATTCAAACACTCATACACTTTTCCCTCAAGTATGAGAGCTAAAAGTGAATGTGCTTGCTGTATGAAAGTTTGTAACATACCTTAATTACTGCATAGCAGAACACAAGTGTAATGATGGTCTTAAAAGGATATTCATGTTCTTAAAAAGAAATTTTTTGCACATTTATATTTTGAAGATTAAGGTTAATTACAAAATCCATAAATTGTCCTGTGACTCTATGAAATAAAAGATGAAGTCTTGTAAACAGACCCCTATTGAGAATCACATTATATAGTTTACTTAGTGATGGGATGACTTATAAGACATGGTATAGTCTCTAAAGGTAGCAATAAATCAAAAGCATAATGTCATGAGAAGTGTGATATATTTTTTCCTTAATTTATTTTCATCCTGCTCTTTTCAATTCTAAAATATAAGCTAGTTTCAACCAAAATCTGCTCTGGAGCCTGAAGGACTGCAAAAATATTATATGCTTCACCATTCTGTGCCTATGAATGATTGTCTATACCTGAAATCCCAAAATTTGTCCAAGAAAAGAACAGTAAGAAACTCCATCTGAATGCACACATATTCTGGACTACCTAACCTTGAAATTTATGGAACCAAGGGAGTGTACTAACTTCTCAGTAAAGTGGGATGAACAATATGAGTCTCTGTCCTGAATTATAATAATTTTATTTTGGACAAGGTCTATTTAAGCTATTTTTCCTCATGACCTGTCAGTATAAAATGATTGTTACCTACATAATTTTACTACAGTTGGCATTTTCAAATCCTCACGAATTTGTAACATGAAATTTGGAACACTTTCCAGAGAATCATCATTCAGGATGTTTTGCTGCCTGCTGTCAATTTAAATCTAAACTAAAACTCCAAGCATTCTTACCTTGATTTTTTTACTTCACATTCTGGTTTCTACTTTCTTCTGTGTATGCTGTACTTGATGAAAGTATATTGTGAGTTTTGAATTGGACTACACTTCAACCTTTTAATTCTTAATATTCTTCTACTTTTAGGCAATAGGTACTTGGTAACTGAACAAAGTAGGCAGGGTTCAGAATCTATATGAATCTGGACCAAATACAGTCTGTGACTGCACTGAGAAAAGAGGGGATATTGAAGATTATATACTGGCAATTAATTATGACTAGCCATTGATGGAATATCTAGCTGTGTTTTAGAGTAGGCAAAAATATTTTGGAAGACCCATAAAAATGCCAGCAAACCAGTAAAATTCTCAGAACCATTATAGATATATATATGTGGACATTTTTTATTCTTCACTAGAAAGTGCAAATACATTTAAAGTTGCTAACAAAAAAAATTAATTCCTAAGTACTTTCCCTAAGAGTAAGTTCCACATTAAGTAAAATCCATATTGCAATATGAATATTTTAAGGAATATAGAAATTCAGAATACCACTTGTGGGTGAAAAATAGATGTAACTTAA
>NW_008660802.1:36575-64937 GCF_000695815.1 Acanthisitta chloris
GGAATCAGTCACGGTTCTTGACAACTTGCCAGGCTGCATAATGTGAAGCAGAATTACAAGAAAGCCCAGTTATTTATGATTTAATTACTTCAGGTTGATAAAATGTAGTGCTGATTTAGCAAACCACATTTCAAATACTTTGCAAATATTATCTAATTTGCTTATAAATATGTCTCTCTGTTTTGGGTTTTTATTTATGCCACACTTCATTTCAAATAAATGTGTTATACTAAAATTAGCCACCCCAATAAGTGATACAGTAAAGTAAGTGAAGCACTAGAATGTAAGAGAATCCAATGTAGCACAGAGCCCATTCTAATATTAACAACTATTATGTCAAAACTGAGGTTTTGAAAGCTGCAGTACTGCAGGGCAGACTGTATCATTAAGGCACATCTGTGGAGGTGGCAGAGAGAGGCTACTGAAGGCACTGAAAAATAGCTTCTTCCCTAAAAGACGTGTAGCACACACATATCTTAGCCAGCCCCTGACGTCAGATAGGGGCACAGTCACAAAAACACACAAGGCAAAAATAAAGCTAGTGCTTGAGTAATGCAAAAGCTGCTGTAGTTTATAGTTACTACAAATGCTTCTGTGTGTTTAGAGCAGAGCATTTTCACATGTAATCTCCACACTACAGACCAGGAGGTTTCTAATGGTACTCAGCTTCAGTCATCTTGAAAGACTTAAATGTTTTCCTGAAGTTGTTCATTCCATGAATTCAGGTCCCAGAGCAACTACAGGTATGAGATTCAAGGTATCCTGTCTTAAAAACAATATGAGTCTCAGCTGACTAAAATTCTTTCAGATCTAAGAATATATCTATCCATGAGGCCTGTTTTGTTTCACTAAACAGTGGGTGACATTTCTTATTAAGTATATTAAATGAATAATAAACTAAGTATGACCACATCTTGTAAACAAATGAGAGTACAATCCATTTACTTTTCAGATGTTTACTTTTAATTTCTGCTAATTTTCAACGCATTTTGTCTTTTTTTTCTTTAAATCTTATTTCACTAAACAGGAAGAGAAATAAAATGCAAGATTTCTGTAAAAAAGTTGTCCTCATAATGGATCTAAATTAATTACCAGAAAAAAAAGGGGGGAAATAGGTATATATTTTCACTACTCTTCTTTATCATAATGTAATTCAGATTTTAATTATTAATGTAATAATTAATTTATTTAATGTAAATATCTGTCATGGGGTTAGGCAGATTCTGACAAGCAGGTGACCAGATAGCCTTGAAGCAAATGGAGCTTGCTCAAGCTTTCTTTTTGTTTATTTTTAACTTCAAAGTTCTCAAAAAATACATATACCTAATCCTGTCTGGCTAAACATTTAGAGTTATGACTCGGGTCTTGATCTGAGCAAACAAAATCTCTGGAAGGAAGAAGCAGCATGTGAGACTTCTGCAGGTGTGCTTAAAAAATAGCTAGTGCTTCCCAGTGTGTTCAGATGCCTCAGACACCTCTTCGAGTACACAGGTGGCTGCTTTAGACCCTTAGTGACATTTGCATTGTCTGAAAGAATTATATCAGTTGGTGCTTTGAGTCACATTTACACAATCCTCCACTTCTGCCTGAATGACATTTCCAGTATATATGTGTGTGTGCCCATGTGTACAAGCATGTACACAGTTCATATAAATATGGACATATATAAATACTGTATGCATATTTATGGTTACCACTGAACAATGAATACTGCTCCTGGAGCCTACTTGCTTAGCACACAGTCTGTGACCTGGTAATGTTGGACTCTTGCACAGACCTGGCCACCTTCTTCTAATGACCTTTCAGAGCCAAGACAGAAGTCCAGCCATCAAAAGTTGAGAGCTGAGGCCCAAATGCCTAGCTGTCAAAAGAAAAAAGAAACACATACTGCATCTAAAATGCTTCTCTCCACCATGTATACATGCTACAGTAAAAAGTGCATTATGTCAAGCTTGGCTTATGAACACATTTTCAATATTTGATAGCAAGCAGTATCACTGGGATTTGTTGAAACTACTAAAAGTGCCTTTTGGGGAATGGAAGACACTAAGCACAGCTATAGCATACTTCATTTCAGGGTTTTTGTGCAAGGAATGCATCTTTTGCTGCCACTGACACAAAAGTCTGTCTTTATTGCTACTTAGAAAAAAGGCTTCATAAGAATCTAGTTGCCACTTGGACACATCTTTCTGTGGCTGTCAGAATCTTTAAGATAAATGTGTGACTTCTGACAGTGAGCTACAGCAGAAGAATTTGCCTACATGCATATATTAATCAGTATGTTTCTATCTAGGTACATAGTAGTCAGTTTAATACATATATATTGCTAAATATATTTTGTTATTTCTCTTCATTAAATGATGACTTATGAGAATTCAACTTCTTCTGTACTTCCTCAATGAATTAATAAATACAGCAGGTAACTATTTAATCTCATGTGTTCAGCATTTCAGAGCATTTTCACTATATTTGACAACTGGAAGGAAAATAGATGTTTGAATTTTTTTATGAATTAGTTTATGAAGAGTCTAGTACTGGTGACAATCAGGTTATGTACATCCTCACTTATTCAAACAAATCATTTTTTCTTAGAAGAGTAGAGAAGCATGGGAATAACTATTTCAAATTTATCTCGACCAACCAGCACCCTAGATCTAGCATCGACAAATATCACATCTTGCAGATAGTAAATTAAAATCTCTGCTAGGGACAAATAAATAAATGAAAGGAGTAAGATAAAAAGAATGAATATTTCAAACATTTGGACATTTCAAGTGGACAGTAATGCACAACAATTATTTGTTCGTACAATAAAAAGTAGATCATAAAACATCCTGAGGAAAAAGTCATGAGTCTTCAACCATACCAAGCAGCTGGGTTGTATTGTTTCATAATGCAACCACATCCTATCTTTACAACTGTTGCATTTCCTCACTCCACTTCTCCCTGGAAAGATGGTCCAAAGTCTCATTTTGTTAAAGAACATGTTGCAAGTACCAACCTAAACTTATTTTTGCACAGCATAGAGCTTTTCCCTTTTTCCTGTACCAATATTATATTTCAGCTTTATAAACTCCTCCACAGTTTTTGCTCTAGAAAAACAGAGAGGGAGGTGAAGGTCTCTCACAGAGGGAAAAAGCATGTGTCATTCCATCTTTGTTTAGTGGGATCATTAAACAAAAATCTGTTAGTCACTGTTTGCAGAAAATTTTGCCCTTTCTCTGAGCAGTCTCTGTAGTCCTTTTAATACAAATTCGATTTTCTTGAATGTGGATGATCACAATATATGTAGCACCCTTCATGATAATTTTCTAGGACTCTACATTAATACTTCTTACTCTCCAGCAAATTCTTCTGATATGTTTAATTGCATTTCCTTTCTCCGGGCCACACCACACTGATAACTTATAACCTATCTTGATGAACTCAAACTTTTCTCCTCTACTGGTCTTTCCTTTTCATGAACTTTCATTTACAGAAGAAAATTCTTTTATCAGTCCTTACTAGCAGGCCTTCTTGTTCTTGCATTTTATACCAATTTCTATTTGACTCTCTAGGCTTAATTGCTTTTTCTTTGACAATATGTTCCAAGTTTTGCACACTGCAGAGGTCAAAGTCATCTACTTGCAGCTGCCTGGATAACTTTTTCCTTCTGAAAAGTTACTGTTTCATGAACTATTTGTGATGCCTTATGACATCATACTTTCAGTAAAAATCATTGCTACTAGACTCATTTGCACACTTTTCTATGTTTCTGTAGTCAGAAATCTAAAACATGGAAGAAAGCATTCCAGCAAGTAGTCCACTCAATACACTGGAGAGGCACCTGATGAGGTGATAATAACCTCAGTTTCTCCTATTGTTTCACATGTCTGTTTCCACTTCCATACAATCACTCTCATAGCCATCTTACTCATGCTATATATTCAGCAAGGATGTCCTGTTTTCTGCAAACAGAAGCAGAGTGCTAATTTATCTTGGCCACACCTTGACTCCATCACTGATCAAGATGAGCTTGACTTTGATAAATTATCATTTTCTTCCTCAACCTTCTGATCTTCCTGATAAGATTACTTGATGATCAATATTTTCTCAGATTTTTTTCATCTTTACATGTTTCCAGTTTTTTATTAGCATACTCTTTCAGCTGTCTAGTTAGCCAGTTACATCTAGAGCTCTCCTCTACAGAATTTCTCTTTTGCTTGGCAACAAATCCAAGTACTCTGTGCATGTTTCCTTCACATCATTCTAGGGCCTCTGACACACAGATCTAGCCTTTGATACACAGATCTTCTTGGTCTGACCTCTCTGAATTCCTTTATATATCCCAAATCCATGATTTTGAACTAAAAAATATAATTTAGTAGCCTGGTTTTTTATCCTTCCTTTTCATTTAAACTGAACAAGGTTGCATTGTGTACTTAGCACTTATCAGCCTTCTGGAATAGCTTCATTTCTTGACATCACTCTTGAATGACAAAATCTCAGCTTTCGCAAACAGAAATGACAGTGCTATTCTTACTAATAATTTTTCTGCTATCTATATCTAGGAAATTAAAAATCTGGTAAGCACACAAATATAAATACTTGAAGGATTTATAATATAAAGAACCACAGATTTAAATTCTTGGAATCTATAGAATACTTTTATATTGTTGCAGTGGTACTAACTTTTTGCAATCCTTTCCCAAAATTAATTGGACTAATAAATGAATTCAGTGCCTCTGCTCCTTTTAATATGCAGCTCAGTCATACTTGAGCCATTTCAGTGGAGATATTTGTCCTTGACAATGGCAATTGGCAGATTTCTCTTTGTTTCCATCAGCATCTCTTTTTTTTTCAGCTTACATCCACCTTTCTTATTCTGTATGGCAGGCAATTAATTTTTCCATTCTGTGATTCTGTTTTGACTTTCGGACCACGAGTTCTTTAACAGCAGTCCCCACTAGCAAAAACTCAAACAGATTTGTGATATTTGCAACAGTCCCTTCTCTTTCCCAGGTATCACACTTTCAGTTTACTCTTATGGTCTCTTTGACATCATTCACCTTTTGAGGGGATTGCTGCCCCTGTTCACTTCCATTTTCTTCTTCTCCTGCTCTGATGGAAAGAGTCTTCTCTCTCTTTGTCCTTGTCACCTTGTCTCTTACCTGACTCTCTTTTTACTTTTCTAACACAGCAAAGCTTGTTCCTCAGGGAACAAAAAGACTTGTTTATCTCGGGAATTAGCCAAACCAGACAGGGAGGAATTGTGAGCTATTAGTTTGAGCCTGCATTCGACAGTGAAGAGAGGAAAGTATGGGAAGTTCCTGCTGGAGAGGGATGACGGCTACATGTGGCAGAGCCCCAAAAAGCAACTACGCTTTATTTCTGCTTAGCTCCTGTCAGTCAGTTCTCATTAGTTGTCTTATTTAATTAACAATTATGCAATTATGGGCCTAAGAGCACAGGTTTTAGTCAGGCAAGCTGCCTGCTGAGTTTTCAAAGTGACTTTTCTCCAAGTTTTCCCTTTCTAGACTTGAAGATCAAGAGAAATAATATCTGAGTTTCCTCTCTTTTGTATCTGTACTGATTCTCACACCACCTGCTAAAAGCATTTTTAAACAGCTTGTTCATGTTTTAGGGCTCCTTACAGAAGCAACATAATAAGTACATTACTGGATCAGTTCTGTTTCAAAAAGAGCTGAGGGCATTACCTAGATAAGTCTTAGCAAACTTCCAGGGTCATGCACTGCTTCAGAGTTTCACCTAAGTCTTATTTATAACTCGAGAGTTTAGTCATCAGGAGACATAGCTTATATTCGTGAGATATAATATTAGAGTTTGTATTTATGCAATACCACAAAGATAACTAACAATCTTTTCTTTTATGAGAAGCTTCTTTTGGTCCAGATTTGACCCCTATTCACTCTATGTAATCTCCTGCATAATGGAGTAATTTCATGACTAAACTTGCCAGAGCCTGGACCTTTGAGTGACAGTGGAAATGACAAGGGAAACTCTAAGATTATTTAGAAATGTCAAGCCCAGTGATGTAGCAGCAAGTACTTTCGGGTTTTTTTCAGTTTTGTTAACTGTAGCATTGGATCAGCTTTACACTGAGAAAATAACGGATCTATTTCTGACGACTGTAATAACTGAGGTTCCTGAGGTCTATCCCAGCTGTGAGCTCAAGTGCTGCAAAGTCAATGAAAGTTCATAAAATGTTTTGATAACAGTTAATAACATAAACTGTGGATGGGGGGAGTACAGAAAGAAGGAGGAAAGAGAAAAAACAATCTAGGAACAAATTATATCTGCCTGTGGGTATGATAAAAGTACTGCACTGAAGTCATCCTTAGCAAAAAGAAAGCAGTGTTGAAATGGATAAACCAAAACTGGTGTGTTGGAAACACAGTCTGTTCAACATCTGCCATAATCACTGCCTTTTCAAAGGTCTGCAAAAAGGCAGATTGAAAGGAACAGGTGGACACTGAATCCAACCATTAGGAAGGCAAATAGCTTTTTTTTTCACTCCAGAGACTTTGACCTTTGATTGTGAGCCCTGAACTCACCTCTCTAAGGGTGTTTCCAGATTAGCTCATTATAAAGTTAGCAAAATCCCCTTTCTGATTGATGTGAAGGTTTCCTTCTCTGTTACCTTCCCAGGATTTAGGGGAAGGACTTTGGTAATAGAATCTACAGTGATTGACCTCCAGCCTTGGATGGATCTCACACACACAGAGAAAAAATTAAAATCAAATCATAGTTCTCCTCTGCTACAAGAAATCACTTTCATCATTTTGTGTTTGTTTTCTTTAAAAAAATAATAGGAAAATGACCATATTTCAAAGAAGTGAAAAACAGGAATGGCCTTGATAGCCTTGTTTTACCTGTGACATATGTCCCTATGGCAACAGATTTAACAGATTAAACTGCTAGATTCTTATGTTCAGATAAAGGTCTTTGGGGATTTTTGGCCATAGCTTTCAGTTTTATAAACAGGTTTGATTTTCTTTTTTTCTTTTTTTCAAATTATTTCTTCTTACTTTAAGATGCATTATCTAGATTCTGTGAAATGGTAAATAAGTATCTCTACTTAAAAATTCTTTGTCATCTGACACACCATTAAAATGGAATTGCCATATGAATATTGATAACATACTAGACATAATTATCCTTCTGGAATAAAGGCAGTTGTATTGAAATTCAGGTATAACTGAGGAATCCAATGTGACTCCAGATCAGCTCAATTGTGACACTAAACAAACTACTTCTCATGGGTTGTAGTAGAAGGACTGGGAAGCTAGCACAGACTTGGTGAGGAATAAGAGGACATCAGACCATGGAGTCAGAGAACACTGTTCACACTGAAGCAGCTGTTGTCCAATCTACATTCATTCATTCCTAGAAAGGTTTTTTGCCCTTGCTTTCCTTACCAGAATACAGCTGCTGCTGACTAATGAATGCTGCTCAGAATAACCACATTTTTCTGTAAGTGAACTACAGACACTATGCTTCCCCGTAACTACTGATGGAGAATGTAATTAAGAGATAAGTTCACTTTGAATGGTCCTATGATAGTTTAAAATACATCCTAATTTGCTAAACAGGCAGGGAGGCATATGGAGAACTATGTGTTGTATACCTACCTTTATATGAATAGTGCAAAACACTGAGGGTCTTCCTGACCATGTCTGAATAATAATTTCTATGAGTTAAAGGAGATGTCCAATTTTTCAGTGTAAAAGGTTATCATGACATATGAAAAATACCTCTTTTTTTCATATGTAGGGGGACTGCAGCACCAATAAAACCTAAAGAGAAATTATTCTGAAATCATATGATCACATTAATGCTTAGGCAATTTCTCCATTAATTATTTACAACTTTCTGTTCCGCAGATATGTTCTGTGCTGCCTACTGAATACATGATTCAGGTTATTTCACCTTCTTTTTGCACTACCATGCAATTCCCATGGTCTTGCCACAGTCTTATTTCTTATCTTATTCAAAGTTATATAATATTTCATTTTAGACAGAATTCATTCCAAGGCATATGACTCAAGACTTTAATTATATTTCAGCAGGTAAAGTTTAAGAGTTTTGAGTCAGATACATCACTTGGCAAATTTTATATCACCCAGAATAATATCACATACTGGTTTACATTAACACTGGGTTCTCTTTATTATATGAATATATAGCTTGTCTTCTCCTTAGATGACACAATATTTAAGTTCTGAATTAACAAGGGTTTAAATAAAGATTTCTGCTTTATTATAGCTTGCTATATGGTTGAAGGGAGTTCCATTGGCTGCTTGTTTAGCTGTCATTCATTACAGTGAAACAGCACTGATATTTATTGATTTTTGAACCTTCCCCAAGATGGATATACATTATTCCATTACCACCTGACACTGACATATTTAGTTACTAGTACATTCATATTCTGAGACTAATGTTATGAGGCTATTTGGCTTCAGATTCCTGAAAGTATGTATTAACTATAAAATGCAAGTACTAACCAGCCACGAATTGCTAATTTCTTAATGTTTTTAAATCATTGTGAAAGTTGTTTGAGTGAAATTATTTCACTTTCCTTTTCAGCCCCTAATGTTCAAAATCTATTATATTCTCTAGTTGCAAGATCTAAAGTCTGTATTAAATGCTTTCTATTAGTTCTGAGTTTCTTATTTTAAACCTATTGTTCTTCTGTACCCAATACTTGCAAATTATGGTGGAGTTAAATGATTTAAGTAGACTGAAAATAAGAAAAAAATCATTCTTTGCAGTATCACCAACCACTCTCATACCCAAAGTTTATTGACAGTATTTTCTTCTATATATCTAAAATTCTTTATATTTTTTCCTAATAATGCTTGCCAATTTGAATCAATTTTTCATTATATTCTGGGAAAAAAAAACAACAAAAAAGTTGTGCAAAGTAATCTCCAAAGACCTTTGAGGTTTACGTAAATGGAAGCTATGGTGATATCTCACTTCAAATGAACAACTTATTGATTCTCCACAAGAATTCTGATCTTTGATTCAGCAGTGCACTCGCATGATGGTGCTATAGGAATATACTCATTCATGGATATGGATCCTCAGACTTTTATCTGTCTGGCTGAATTGAATATTTTAATGGACAAAACCTCGTGTCAGAAAACTAGGTAAAGCAACAACCAACTGATTAAACACGGAAGGGATTTATGCAGTGTTTGTAACACACTTCAGATTATGTTACAAAGGCCATCTGGATCTGAAAAAAGTACAGAGGGAGCTGACAGAAATCAGCCATCTAGAAAAACTCTTCTCTGATAGTTACTGGTTTTGTTCTTAGTCTTTGTTTTAGTTTTAAAAACAAGAAAGAGGAGATTTGCAGCTAGCAAGAGAGGGACTGAGGTAAGGTGTCTACACAAAAAAAAGCAGCATTCATAAGTAAAATGGATATTTTTACTTTTGCTTAGGAAAATTGTTGATATTTCTGGTTTCTCCATTTTCAAGAACTTTGAAACACTGCTGTTCCCATAAGAATGTGAACTCTTCTTTGTTTAGATCTGTAACACACAGACATATGCATGCATGCACAAACACACACAACATCTCTTGATGCCTGTCAGTTTATGAATAAAATTCAGATAGGTATCAGATAAATCAGGACTGCTTGTATTCTAAGCACTGGTAGTACAAACACCAGAATTAGGGATCACAAGAAAATTGGAGGAAAGTGTTGGAGAGGATCTTTGCTTAGTCTGAGGGAGGCTAAGGAAAACCACCAGAGTTATCCTGTGCCATCTGTTCGGAAAGGCCTGAAAGCAAGAATAGGGGTATGAAGTCTTTTTTCAGAGTAATGGACTGTGAGATCCACAAGAGTGAGAAGGAAATAAATAAAAATAATGAATGGATTGGACAGCTAAGTCCATTTGTGAGCCCTATGCTAAAGCATGATGGTAGCAATGTCAAGGATAATAAAAGCAGTGGCCCTTTAGTATGTTGTCACATGCATTTACTATCACTGAAGAACCTGCCCAGACAACGCAAGAAGATCTTTCTCTACCTATTTTCATTAGTGAGGAATATCCAGGTGGATGATGGACAAATGACTTAATAGAAGTGCTAGCACACATTAATTACTCAACAAGAAAAACATACGGTTTGACCACCCCTAGTGTATGTATGGAAAAACAATTGTAACTTCAACAGTGGAATACTATCTGATGGTTGAGCACATTACCTCATTAAATACTCTTGAATTTAACTTCCCCCTTTCTCCACCCTGCTCCCCAGAATCTACATTTATTAACATTGTAGTGAAAATTGCACATAAAAAGAAAGAATATCTGAGTTTAACCAATATTTTTTGTCTCTGTTATGAGAACATATGATTCCACCTTTTTTTTCCACTACAATTTTGCTGTAAAAAATTTGTCCTAAAAGATATGGGAGAAGGCATGCAAATCTAGAATTTAAAGGAGATGTAATGCAATGCAGTTTCTAAGATAGAATTACAATAGTCCAGTTTCTTTTCAGTCATTAAAGAATAAAAGATTTCCAATGGTCATAAAGTAGAACATGGAAATGAAAACTGACCTAGCAGAATATATGGAAACATCTCTTGAGAACAAAAGACCTTTAAGTACACATCATATAAAAAAAAAAAAAAAGAAGAGACAGACATTTAAAGAGAGAAAGAAGAGATTAAATGCATATAGAGGTATCTGGATGTTTAGGATTTCTTTAAACTATTGTTACTCACTCTTCGCTAGATGAGTGGTAGTCAGTCAGAACATCATATCTGGTCCAGAAGCCACTTTTGAACTATGCTGATATGTCAAAAGTAGATAATGCTGCAGGCTTCTAAAATCTTGATTAATAAGAAATGGAATACTTTATCACACTTTTTTTTGTCAGAAATAGATATTTCAAAAATCAGATTGAGGTCACAGAGTAATAGGTTTATGCAGTTAGGAAAGGACCTTGGGAGATTGCCTGCTCTCTTCTCCCTTCTCAAAGCAGAGTCAATGTTCAATACAGACCAGGCTACCCTGGGCTTTGTCCAATGAGATGTTGAAAACCTTAAAGCTATTTGAGGCATCTGTGATATGAGCAGCAGTAAAAGTGCTATGAGAACTCCATGGACATTTCCTTCTGGATTGATTCAGACAGAGATTGCCACACAGCTACTTCAGCAAGAAAGTTGCCCAGGAATTTTCCAAGGGATATATAATTCTAACAAAACTGCAATGACACTTTTTCACTCTAAAAAATGACAATAGGAGAACTTGTCCTACTGTCTGTATTTTCTTATGAATCAGTGTTGAACAAACTGGTGTGAGGTGGAAGAAACATTCTAGCAAAAATGTGCCTCCTGCACTGACATGAACTCCTAGTCTGCCAGTATTTGTTTTGTTGATGCAACTGTAGGCTAAAGGTTTAGGGAACCAGTTCTTCATTAAGGAAAGTAGCAAAAATAAAATTGTCTTCTTGATCATTATTCATAAATAGCAGACAGATGCTTGTTTTGGTCCTACTTGGCTTTGATGCTCTTAAGAAGTGCTGAGCTACATTGTGAAAATACAGGAAATAATTTGATTATATAAAAAGGAATTCATAATACATTTATTCTACAGATAGAGTTACTTTCTAAGACTTACATTACTACTTCTTAAAATACATTTCCCATTGCTACCATATGTTAGAATAAAGATCTATGGTAAGAAAACTTCCTTTTGACATGTATGGCATCACCTCTGAAAGCACAGCAAAGAACAATCATTTAATTTATTTTTCATCTCTGTAGTAAACAAGATTATATCTTCATGAAGAATAAAGGTTTGAACTAGGCTAAGGCAGTTACAATATCACTAAATTGTTTCTCATAGCATGACATGAACAAGTTTTGGTTATCAGTTTTTCCTGTTTTTTATCTTTCAAAATAAAAGATTGGCATCACTTTTAGCAAATGGAAGAAAATAATTGCTTGTATGAAACAGAACTCATGCAAGTCAAGGGTTGATTTTTTCCAGCATGTCACTGGTTTATGTGAAAATTCTTGAAATATGTTTAATTGTAAAATCGTTTTCTCACATATCAGAATATATAGTTTTAATAGTTTTTCTCCTGTATGAATCTTGAATCTATTTGATCTAGATTAAACTCACTGAGAGCATGAAACTGCAGCCTAATTCTAGTGCTTACAGGAAAGCAGCAAATAATGCGTAGAAGACAAGCAAGAACTAGAACTGAGGAAATTAATTTTCAGCCTATGGATACATGCTTCCAGTCTTCTAGGGGTTTCTGTTCTTTGAGGTTTTTTAAGAAAAAACAACTTGGGAAATTCTGATTTTAGTTTTGAATTGTGGGGCAGCATAACTATGAAATGCAGTTGTTAGACATTTAATTTTCTTTATCTAATTTATGTAAGACAAGGTTATACCTGTGGAAAGAAAATTCTTGAAATCAAGATCTGCAGTTCCTGTGCTTTAGCTACTGAGATGGACATTCAACAAACTGCATCAAGAAAACCTGCACTGACACTTTATACTTAAAGTGAACTGATAATTCTATTTTCAACTCAAGTGGAGCCTTATAACTGGATATTCTATTCAAGAGTTTCTCAATCTTTTTCACTCCTACATCTCAGTATACGTAACCACACTTCCCATGACCCTACAATTAACTCTTTGCAGTAACTCATCCTCAGATTCAGAAGTGCTTCAAGATATTTTCTGTGTGTCTTTCAGAGGCACAAAAATAACAACATGACCCTAACAGAAACACTGCTTTGGTCATAAGACTAAGCCACTCAGAAATTGAGATCTTCTGATCTACACCAAAAAAATTGGCAGACTAGATCAGTTAGAGGAAATGCTGAAATATTTCAAGACTTTATCTCTTAAAAAAGCAGAGGGAGATGTGTGAAGATCAAACAGATGGAGGTTGTCAAAAGCCTTTATTAATGTTTGATTTTATGTATCACACTATATGAGGCACTGATACACTCAATCTTTTTACTTCTCCAGATATACATTAGATAGGATCTGTGTTGTCTGGAATGGCTGATAAACATAAAACACCTTTTGTAATTGCAAGAAGAGAAGTAGTAAGAATTATTACACAGGAAGAAGATTTATAATGCTGCCACAGGGCACATTAAAAACAAACAGGAAAACAAATGAACATTAAAGGCCAGAAGATGATGACTTTATTGTTCTTCAAGGTCTGCCCTCACCATATGGTCTATCTAACAATCTATGATTGTTTTTACCTTTCCCAATTTTTTATTGTCGCTTTGTGTTACACACATAAAATGTTAGGAAAATTAACCACTGGCACATTCTGATAAGATGGCTTTCAAACATAAAATGAAAAACCTTTCAGTATTTTTTGCCTTTGAAAATAATACTAGCTTCATTTTTGTGTCCAGATTTAAAACCTTATTTGTTTTCTAGGAGCTTCCAAATGGTGTTCAAAATGATACCTGAGTGTATCTTACCACACAAAAATGTCTGTTCTAGTGCAATCAGAACACAGTCTTGCCACGACATTGAAAATCAGGCAGACAAGAGGGGAAAAGGCCTTACAGATGGGGTGAAAGCAGCTTTTGTGCAGGCTGCATACTCCCCACCATCTGACTGTGTCCAGAGCACATATGGCCGATATTTCCATCCCAGCTGCTCTGCTGCCCACTCCTGGCTTGTTCAGCTCCTTCCAGTTACAGCCAGAGCACCCATGTGACATTAAAGGATTTCCAGGACCCTGTCTTGCCATTGAAATAATAGGACAATGCCATTCCCTACAGTAATTAACATGTTTCCCTTTATCTTCCTTCCTGGCATTTTAGATGTATGTGTACATGCATGTGTGCTTGCATGGGTATGGGCATGTGGCACGAAGAAACAATTGACCTTCATGGCTTTAAGAGAGCTTCATCAGCAATAGAACAGAAGAAGTAAACTGATGGACAATTTCCATCTTTCCTTGGCTCCTCCTTTTCCTCTGCCATGTGATGGGATTGGCTTCTGACAGTAACATAATGTAGCTGCTACTAACAGCAGCAAGAAGCACCACCTTAGCCCTGCCTCCCAAAAGCAGAGCAGTGACTACCTAGTGACTAGTTTCTCGTGCATATTCTTTGAGCATAAAAGTAAGAAAGACTAGAAATTAAACCTAGCCCACTTTCCTCTCAGTCAATGCCTGTGGGAGCATTACACTCTATACACTTGGTGAATCTGAAATGCATATTCAACCTTTGGTAATATAATGGTTCTTTTTGTTCTCAGCATGGGAAAGCTTCATGAAGTAGGAGCTGAAGTCTGATGGAGAGCTATTTTGTGCAATGGCATGTCCTCCTGAAATGGTAAGAAATTTCTCTGTGCAAGAGCAATTGCAGCTCTTGGATTAGGTACATCAGAGGTCAATCCAATAGAAAAAGAAAGCTACAAAAAGTTTTGAGACCAAAGATACAGTTAAATTCTTGGCTATAAGCAGGTTCTGTAGTGCTATGGGAGTTTCACTGTGGATTTCAGGACATGGAGGTTTGATAAATTCTCTCTTCTGTGCAAATCATAGAAGAAGAATGGGAGGTGAGATGGGCCTTCGAAGCCTTTCTTCTCAGATAAAATATGGCAATATTTCACAGCCCAAGGTGTGAAATGCAGACATTCTTTTGTTCATCACTGTTTGCATGTATGGCAGCATGAACTTAAGACCTCGTATTTTCTTTGCATATTAATAATTAGATAATTTCTTTTTATAGAGCAAATGGTCATATTTGCTCCAGAATTATTAGAAAATATTATTAATTACAAGGGACCAAGACACTGTGTTGTCAGATGTCATTTATTATGTAAACACTGAGGCTAATGTTTTCAGTATAAGGGGTTCCACCCTTGTCCAGCAATACTGAATTCTGCAATGTTGATTATAATAATTCTTACAGGCTGTAGTGACAGATTTTAATGAAAGAACAGCTGATCTGCTGTCGATGTATCAGCTGCCAGACTGAGTCAACTTTCAAGCCACAATGAGCTGATGAGTCCCACTTATGTGCATGTGTGTATAAGTAATCAAAACAAAAACAGTCAGAAACACTTAAAAATAGAAACTGCAGCATTGTTCGTATCCGTAAATTCTTGCACATGTAGTGACTCAGTTGGTAATTTGTTAGGTGTTTCTAGGTCTTGTCAAATGCTAGCAGTATAATTGACTGGCATTAGCACTGTTTGCAAAACAGAGTTATTGAACTAGTTGTATGGTTATTAAACAGGCTTTATAAAAACAGGTGAGATAAAAAAAAAAGCATTAAAGCTCTCCTAGACAAGGTTCTTGCATTAATCTTAAAATATTTAATTGATGAACTCCAGTAATTCCAATGACTGCATACTATGTAAATTAGACGTACAGGTATTTTAGTGAAAGCTAATTCCCTCTGTATTAACTATATGTCTCCCTCTCTTAAATTTGTATCCATCACATCCACTTCTGTGTAGGCATCAGCTATTCTGAAGGATGTCATGTTATACCTGGCTTTTAAGCCAGACTCATATTTTCACACAATCTTATAGTGCAGTGAAGAGGAAAGATAAGAAGCAATCGATTTAACTAATGAATTCTTCAGATACTTCAACCAAAAGAAGAATCCAGGAAGTGAAGACAAAATCAGATTGTTAAAGTTTAATACCAAATAACATAGGCAAGCATGTGGAAACAAAAGACTAAGGCATGAAACCGACAAGACATACCACAATGACATAAGCACAGGATGCTAGCAGAAGAATAGGAAAAAAAGCCCTGCTTATTACCCAACAGAGAAGAAAACTACTAACAGCTATGAAAACCCATGTATTTTGTGACCTTTTTGAATCTTGCATTTCCAAAATTTCCCATCTATGAGCATTGGCTTTCACAATTGATTACTTCACACCAGGGGGGATAAGATCTCACCCTACAGCAAGGGAGAACAGGTGTGAATACATTTAGGTAAGAGAACTGTTTGGAGATCAGCCGGCCCTGATACATTTCATTCGAAAATATTCATGGAAATGCCTGAAATAAACACATTAATTAGTGGTTATTTCTGAAAATTCACAGTGACAAGGGCCAGCCTAAATGCAGACTAACACTAAAGATGGTAAAAGGGAGTGAGATGGAGGATTTCACAGGGATTTTACAGATTTTTCAGCTCCATTTTAGACTCTGAGTAACCTTGATACAAGTAACTAAACTATTTCCAAGTATAGAGGAGACTGAAAAATTACAGGATTAATAGCAGTTAATGCAGATATGGGAAAAATTAAATGTGTCAAATCAATATAATTTTATTCTACGGTGGGGTAATGCAATTGTGGATAGAATGGAAACACAGGAACATAGAAATATGTTTCATATCTTACAGTGGGGTAATGTAATTGTGGATAGAATGGAAATACAGGAACATAGAAATATGTTTCATATCATAACAATAATAAAAATTTTGAATGATGTCCTACATGCTACCTAACATGCAGGTTAGGGAGACATGATGTAGACAAAATTTATTACAGAATGATCTGGATAAAATGTGCTACAATGTGGGTGTAAATCTTGCTGGAAACCTGTAATCATAAGGGTAGGTATCAATGAATTACCACCCACAGTAGAAGAGGTCTGCTCAGAATCTGTTTTCACTTAAATCTTGTCATTAATGAATTTGTTATTAAAGTCAAAACAAACTTATTAAATCCATAGATGATGGAAAACCAGGTGAGGCTGCAAGTATGTTGAAACATAAAATTAGAATTCAAAATGCTTTATAAATTGCAGAAATGATCCCAGAAAACCAACCAAACAAAAAAAACAGTGTTGAGAGATGTTGTATGTAGTTGTGCAAGTAAAAGGTGAAAAGCAACCTGTTAGAAATCAGTCGTATGGGAAGAAATAATCTATGTGAGCATAAAAGGTTACTCTCAGATGTCTGTTTTTGAAAGTCATCACAATTTTAAGCCCTCCATGTGTCTACATTGTGCACCAGATCCCTAGTCCTTTTCTCCATACACCAGGAAAGAAGGAGAAAATTTATTATCAACTATGTACACTGAGTATTTTAGGTAAGGTAAGATCTAATATTTAATTGCTATACATAAACTTCAGAAAAGGATGAGATCTACTCTATAGAAAAAATAATGCCAGAAAACAACAGTTATCTGGACAACAATGCTTCTTTACTATTGTCTCCAGAAGCAACTATTCCATCCCTGGGTTTTTCAAAATGTGCCTGTGGTAGACCTGGTGGATATTTTGACCTCTAGATTGACTGGATGTCTCAGCATGTGGGGATGGAATTTAGCAAGAAGTTACCTCAATCTATGGACTGTTAGGAAACTAGAATGAATAAAATTATCATCAGTTTCTAGGAAGATACGCTCTTTTGTGTGTTGTTAGGTAAGATGCAATACCGGTTCTTGCCACAGGAGTTTTAAAGGGCTTTAGGCTGTCACAGCCTATGCCATGTCATTCAGGAACCATTTTAATTCATCCATGTATTTTCCTATATCTAGGAAAGTTTCTGCTTTTCTGATGCAATTCTTAGAAAGTCCAAAAAGGCTTTAAATCCCACCTCCCCACTCTTTGACAGCTTTGAGCTCTATAGCAAAGAAGCTCATCAGTTTAATAGTTCATTCCAAAACCTAAATACTTCAAGGTGAGGGAACAGATCTGGTTTGTGTCACATGGAGACACAACAGGGAAGGGTAAACTGGCTCTGGGAAGAAGTTGGGGAATATCGAATATCTTGACAGGCTTTCCATAACAGATCAAAAATTTTTAATCAATAGAATTGAGACAAATTTGTCCAGTTGCTTTGGGTTTTTTTTCCTTCACATAACAGTTTGTGTTCTTCAGGTATCTGTAGGAGAAAATAATTATTGAAAACTGAGCTTTTTCAATTATTTCAGATTCACTGCTGAGGAATGTCATATGAAATAAAGTCTCTCTGACATAAGGCATTACAGCAGTGAAACTATGAAGAAACAGCTCAAGAAGATACTCTGGGAAATGCAGAGTCTTGCAGCTAAATATTTTTGCTTCTCATTTTTATTTTTTTTTTGCTGAATACTAGGAGTTCTGTGTGGAATATGCAGACTGTCTTGGTTGCAGTGGTAAAAAAGCTGTCAAAGCAGAACTAAAAGATCCGAAGATTATTGGGTATTTTAAAAGCCCACAGGACTCGAGTTATTCTTGAGTCTTCATATTAAATTATTATATAATCTGAGTGGATAGTTATTTGTTGTTACCAGGGGTGTTTTTCTTTTAATATCAGTGCATTTCTTCTACCAGTAAAATATCATGTAAAAATCAAAGCAATTTTCTGCAGCTGTTGCTCTCTTCAGAGTCTGTGAAAAGCACATTGTATTGCTTAGAAGAACACTGGGTGATGTTATCCTCAGAATCCTGTTAATAAATTACTCTCACAAAGAGCACTGGCTTTTTATTTTTTTTGTTCTAGATCAGTTTTTCTAAGAAGATGAGCTCCAGTTGCTCAAATACGGTGTAATATTAAGAAGTAAGAATATGCTGTTGCTCTCTTCAGAGTCTGTGAAAAGCACATTGTATTGCTTAGAAGAACACTGGGTGATGTTATCCTCAGAATCCTGTTAATAAATTACTCTCACAAAGAGCACTGGCTTTTTATTTTTTTTGTTCTAGATCAGTTTTTCTAAGAAGATGAGCTCCAGTTGCTCAAATACGGTGTAATATTAAGAAGTAAGAATATGTGTAAAAGCTTTCTAAGAAGATGAGCTCTAGTTGCTCAAATATGGTGTAATATTAAGAAGTAAGAATATGTGGAAGGTAAAAGCTGCCTAAAATATAAAGGATATGTGAGACCTGTAATGTAAGGACATTTCTCAAGAATATTGTTGAAAAAATACCCAACATAAAGACAGAGAAAAAGTAATAAACCCCACCAAGATACACAGAGCCTAAGGAACAAGAGATAACAGAGACAATATCTACAACCAGATCTCTCAGCTCACAGATTGAGGGAACACAACCAAACCAATCACTCAAGGCCATGGAGAGGTTCCACCAGCTTTTTCTAACTGATTAGAAGGGGTGCAGTGGGGGAACAAGAGTATCATAGGTCTCACTGGAAAAAGCAAACTTATTCTCAAAATCTTTTAGAGGTTTTAAGGGAATGAGTGAAACTTACTATAGGATGCTAGAGGATAAAAAAACAAAGATTCACAGAGTTGGCTGAGGTAGGCAATAACAATGAAATCAGGTGAAATCAAGAGCAGAGGAGGCACCTGTGATATAGTAAGTGAAAGAGCCTTTCCCATTGCTCTGGAACGCTAATGAACTTCCACTGCCCATCTGACCTGAAACAGTCAGCACTGTTATAATGGTCAGGAATGTGTAGTTTTGGCCATTCTCTCGGCATCAGTTATATTGGTCAGGAATGTGTAGTTTTGGCCATTCTTCACAACAAAATGTAGTAATTTGCAGCATATGGTTGGCAACTTCACCTTTTCCAGTAACACCATATTTATTTGCCAACTAGTCATAAGAGGGGAAGCTGAGATCACCTGACAAACCAGTGGGAGAAGAGAAGCCTACCAGCACAACAGCTATAGTCAGTGTGGTCTGCCTCTCACAGCAGTTCACATTGTGGTGGCCCTTTGTACTTGTCCACTCTGAAGTACACTGGCTATGTTTGGGGACTTTATTCTGTCTTGTTTATATGTTGTTCCTCATCCAAAGACCCCAGTCTAGTCTAGTGTGTGTGATATCCCCATTTCATAAGTCAAAAAGTAGAAACCAGTCGTATGGAAGTTACGGACGTACAGACTCAGTGAAGACCTGTAACTGAGTATCCTGACCTTCAGTCATCCGTTCTAATCACTGCCCCATACATACATTAAATAAAACACACTAATGGTCTGCTATCTTTATCACTGTAACAATCTTGAGATTGTTATTAGAAGTGTTAAAGTTCCAGATCACATTTTTTATTATAGGCTAAGGCAATATTGTATCTGAAGAACAAGTCACTAAACAACTGATGATGAAATATCTTTTATATATCAAAGTATTTTTCTTCACTGTATTACACTGACCATTACTTCTACACATGAAACCCAAGTGAGGGATAAAATTTACATATTGTTCAAATTAATGCTTGCCATTTCAGTGCTTTTAAACACACAATGTATTCTCCAAAGAGGCAATGAACAATGAGTATAAACAGAACGAGGGGAAATTTAGGCCAGCTATTAGGAAGAAATTCTTTATTGTGAGGGTGGTGAGATACTGGAAGAGGTTGCCCAGGGAGATTATGGATGCTCCATCGCTGGAAGTGTTCAAGGCCAGGTATGTATCTCTATATAGTGGGAGGTGGCCCTGGCAATGGTAGTGGGCTGGGACACCTTTAGGGGTCCTTCCAACCCTTAACATTCTATGATTCTTCTTTCTTTTGAGGTCTGTCTATGAAAGCAAAAGATGCAGTTTTAAAAAAGTGGTAGTATGGGGGAATTTTTACATAAGATGGCAGCAAGATGAGCTCCCTTATATTTCAGGTTTGTGGCTTAATAGCTTTTTTAACAAGAAACAGCCACCTCAACAAAGTGAAAGTGCATTCTAGCCATACGATTCATACTAAGTGTATGAAGATCAAAGCCTAATCTGTGTCACACGATTGCTTGATGCAGTATTAGGTTAAATTGGCAACTACCTTGTCAGTCACTCATTGGAACAAACAACAGGGAGAAAAATTCCAAAGATGGATACTTGCTCACCTGTATTTTTCTACAGAATGTGTTCCAACTTTCAAAAGCACAGTACTATTCTCTACTGCTTTGTAACAGCTGAAAAATCTCCCAGGCATCACAAAATAACATAAACATAACCAAAGGTCACTGAATCTAATACAAGTTTCTAAATTGATATCCTAGAGTGAAAAAGGAAAAGATTTGCCATCTGAACTCTGTATGTGACAATAGTAACTTACTTTAGGGACACAGTTGACATAGGAAATGTCAAAGATTTTATTGTAACTCAGTTAAAAGGCTTTACTCCTTTGAAAGGATTCTTGCTGTTGAGTTTATCAGAGCTGTCACAGCATACTCTTAACATCTCTTCAAAAGGACTGATGCTGGGATTGACTACGTTACTTTTGAATACTTACAGTTTTTCTTATAGTGTATGGCCACAGTAGAAGTTGTGGAAATTTCAAAATCCAGAAAAAATGACTGACTAAATAAATTTAATATAAATACATTTTTAGTAAGTACTTGATTAAAATAATTATAAAAAGCTTTACAATAGTATTTAGAAACAGTTGCTTATTTCCCTCTTAGTATTTTGTACCACGTTACAGCTTATTACTACCATTTTTTTAATTCTTGCATGACAGGCAAGAGAATACTAAACTCAGTTATGCTTTCCTTTTTAATTTAAGCAGGTGGTGTTGATAAAACATATCCTTCTGTTTTCCTCTAAGTTAAAAATAACACAAGTGAGGTCAGGTGTGCAGTAATACAGAGATTTAAATAACAGGATTACATGAAAATAAGCAGTTAGTTTTTCTGCTGAAAAAGCAGAGGGTAAGAAACTCAAGTTTTCCTTCAACAGCTGTTACCCTAAAATTGAAAGAACAGGAGCAGAACAGCAAATGAGGGAAAACACATCCTGCCCCTTCATATATTTTCTTGGCACTTCTATAAAAGCTGTGCTGAAAACTATCACAAAGAACACAGAAGAGCAGAGACAGCCTTCAACAAAGGTACCAAGCTGAACAATTTATCATTGTTTAAAGGTTGTTCCACTGGGTTTTTTTGTTATTTCCATCTTGATGACATCACTGTGAAAATCTAATTTCCCAGATAGAAAACCATGATGTTGTAAACTTTCCTAAAAATTCAGTATAGTACTCATCCATTGTATACGCAGCCATTCTACTCTTAGGCAAACAGCCAGTTAAACTACAGCAATTAGTCCTTTTTCACTGCTGAAAATTATTCTTTCTAAACAACATAGTAGAAGTAAGTTTACTACTGAAAATTCTATGGCATGATGACAAATACATCTCTTACTAGTCCAAATCATGTAGAGGACTAGACATATCCAATTATTCAGGGCAGCCTGTAGGAAAAAAAAGTGGTAAAACTGGTTAATAGGCATGAATCAGATGATCTGACACAGTCCAACATTTTTTGAGACAAACTAATTCTGAGGCTATACAGAGGGAATTATCAGGTCAAAGTGTGAGACAATCTGCTTCATAACTATGAAGTACAGAAGAATTCAGCTGAGAAAAGAAGGAACCAAAAGTGCTTTAGGCCTCAGTATGTACAGGACATGCTGGAGGACCTTGGGTCTAACCTTGCAAACAGTGCTCTCCAGAGACCACCCATCAGTGACTTCATCCTTGGTGCCACTGGTGCAGGAAACACTTTGAATGCACCAGGAGCACACTCAAGGAGCTCCAGGTATGCATGCAAGGAATGTTACAAAGTAACTTCCTGTACACTAAAACATTAATGTGCATGCCACATAAGAAGAGAATTTTTGCAAGGAGTCCTCGGTAACTGTTGTATACCCATGCAGCTTCAGTGGTTTGGGCTTTCACAAGAGTTATTAGTGTAATGAACAAATGAAACTGAGAGTAAGATTCTGAACACATGTCAGATGAGAAGTTAGTCTCCTGAGCACTGGAAAAACAGATCAGCTCTCTCCAGAAACTTAAAACTTTGCTGGTTGGAAAAAGTAGACCTGTGTGACTTTTGGAGAATTATGTTCGTGGAGTATAACTGTTAAGTAAAACTAGCTTCATCTTTCCTGATAGAGACTAAGTATAACAGAGCATAGATTAGAAAATGACCCAGCATTCCATAATTGCAAGATGTGCCAAGTCATTCATTTAGCTTTCAGGGTAGGTAATATCTCAATATTATGCAATTTGAGGTCTAACTAGATGCTTGGTCTACTGGTTCCTTGTACTTTGACAGTGTTTCATGCTGTGGAAAAATACAAAACAAAACTCACATAATTGGAGTAAACAAAAAGATAATCAGTCTAACAAGGTTTTGCTAACTTTTATTCAAAACCCATTGTTTTATTTTATGATACACACGTATGGTGAAAAGGAAAAAGAATCCAAAAGGTACAATACAGTTTTGTGAGAGTTATACCTTAATCCTAAATGCTTTGGTAGCTCTAAATGTATTACAGGATACATTCTGAGAATAGCTTAGCATTTCAATTGACACTAATAGGGATAAACATGTTTTGAACTGCTAAAAATAGATTGTAATTTGGAGCTGAGTTGACATCATACTGCACATAATATGTATGACATGAAGATGATGACATGAAGATAGATTATTACTTTCTTTCATGGGATTAGGGCTTATAACTTATTTCAGAATATTCAGCTCTTTGTGTAGCCTGTGCACGTATGGGATATATGAATCTGTAACAGCAAACTTTTACTGGATACTGAAAAGAACAATTTTTACACTACATTAGTTTTTGTTTCAACTTGTAGCCTTCCATCTTCCAAAAGACAATATCCCAAAAACTTCAAGAAAACCCAAAAAAAGCCCCAAATAAACCCCCCAAACCCTCTGTAAATCAGGTGTGCTTAATTGATAGGAATAAGCAGCTATATTGTCTCTCACCTTCTTAGCATTTTTGTTTTCCCTTGAAAAAAACTCCAACTAGCTCATTAATCCAGGAACACTTAGATAAAGTTTTATTATTAAATGATGCGGTCCCCTCACTATACTTTGAATAGGAGTTCTGATTGTTTGTAACTGACACAGACAATTGAATTTTTAGCTTTTTGTGTAATTATGCTCAAATTCAACATGCTCAAAATGCCAGATTGCTTAGGAAACTAATGGCAGCTACTAGCTAAACAACAATTCTTAAAATTACTTTTCCCCAAGTTGAGTAGGTCCAAAAAATATTTTAACCCATTTGTTTCAGAGTGATTTTGTTTATAACTGCCTGTCTGATCGGTCATCAATGGATAAAACTGGGAGTAAGAAAATTACAATCAGGTCCTAGGGAACTGAGAGTTGCCTTCAGTACATACAAACCAACTCTCCCAATGCAAATATAGATTCATTTACAAAATCTGCAGGCACTACAAATTCAATTGTATCTTCCTATTGCCAGTCAAGCTTAGCACTTCAACAATAATTTACTCATAATCAGACTGAGTCAAAGCCAGCTGTGTCTCGGAATAGAAAATACCTTATATTTCTTTAGGAGAGTACTGCTAAAAAATACTTCCATGAGATCAGGGCACAAGCTTATGCAAATACAATTGTGAAAACCTTCTCTTGTCATTTCATCCTTGTGGCATAGGCAGCCATCCTCATAGCAGGATTTACTTTGTTGTTATATAATATTGTGCAACAATCTAGAAGAAATGGAAAATACAGATAATATGACTATAATTCAATAATAACTTGACTTTTAAATGATAACATCATTGTCAAATAACAGAGGAGAAAATTGGATCAGTTATTTAAACTCACTGCCAGTTTAGTTTCATTAAGACACCATACTGTGTGTCTCAAGAAACATGCTCCTTCTTATCTGAAATGTATTTCAATGGATGTTGTCAACTTCTTTGAATAATTTCACCTTTAAATAATTCTTAGAAAGGGATAAGACAGTAATTGCAATAACTTCTTTGAAATATTGCTAAACTTGAAAAGCTAATTATGCTTGGATGATTTTTCAGTTATTAAAAAGGGAAAAAAACATGTTTTCCTGATTTTATTCCAGACTTGCTAAAGATTGCCTGAAACATGAAACTGTTTCATAGACCTAGTTTTACTACAGTTACGTTATTATTATGGAAAGCTCCCATTGACTTCAGCATGACAAAGGTAGTTGCTGAACCCTGACCATGACAGAGGATCTCAACAGTCTTCATATGAAGTATACATTTACATTTAATCATAAAGTAAGAAACTCAAATGAGCCAAGAAATGCTTTCCCTTCTGCTCAAAAATTCAGAAAACAAGCTTCCAAACTCTGTTCCAAGAAGGATTAAACCAAAATTAAATACGGTTTATGCTGAGACAGAACATGCAGGCACAACTAGTGCTTGTGTCTAGGTATCCCATACTGTAGGTGCCTTGTTAACTGTTGACTAACGGACTTTTCTTTGCGTTCCTCCATTGCTGGTTTCATCCTTTACCTGAAGATGAAATTTTCCACACAAAAAACCCCAGGTATATTTCTAGTTAGCAGGATGGGAAAAGTATCACTGGCAACCAGCTGTAGCAACACTTGAGCCTATGTGTAAACAATTTGTTATTGCTGTTATTCTTTATAATACAGTCATTTAGAAGACTAATTATCTGAAAAATCTAACACTGGATTTAACTCTATTTATATTACAACTTTTTTTTTTCTAAAACTTTTTCTTGCATTACTGTGACCAAATAGAAATTTAAGGCCTCAAGAACCTTTGTAAATCTGAGAGGCAAATATAAATGGCAAAGATGGTTTTACAGCTCTTGTGCTTGAAAATATTTGCCTTAACACTATAATAATTTGCTTTTCTTTTTCCACTTGGTTTCAAGGAAAAAACCAAACAAAATACAAATGAAAAAACAACTTGAAAAAACCCTCAAGGAAGTTAACCAAAGATTAGGGTAGATAAACCATTCCCAGGCACAGACCTGAGCAGCCTGAGAAAACACTGTCTGTATCTGAGAAGGCTCAGACTGACCAAAGAAGTGAATAGCCTCCACCTACCTGTGTTTTGGCATGTCAGAACAAGAGGCTTAGTCACTGACAAGGAAGTAGGCAGACAGTACCTACAGTAGAGGGGGCAATCTCTTCCAGAAGTCGGTCCCACTCCTTTCTGTGTTCTTACCCCTCATTGCTCTTCCTTAGATTTCCTCTGTGACAGCAGGAACAGCAGCAAAAATACATTTCTGAGTCTGGTTTAGTTCTCTTACCCCATTCCTCCATATCCATAGGCAGGGCTCAGTCCTGGCCCCCCTGATGTCAGGGAACATTAAAAAGGTGGTGCAGGGAGAATCAGGGGAGATAACACTAGGAGAAGGAGAACTTCCTTGAATCCTGCAACATCTTAGAATGAATTCTCTGTCGTACAAAATAGCGATGTGAAAGGAGGAAATCTTGGGAGAGAAAAACAGATTTCTTCAGACCTCTCCCAGATTCCTCCAAAACCCTTCTGCCTCCAGCCTTCACTTTATCTACAGAAGATCTACATGATTATATATCTTTATTGCTACTATATTTAACTTCCATGCTAACAGTTTCCAGACTACTTGGATCAGTATAGCTAGCTGGGTAACCTTTACAGTCTGGGGAGAATCAGATGTCTTAGGTGCATCCTTCATTAGCACACACTGCTCATCCTACAATTAGGCCAGATGTGTACTATCCCCAGGGCCATGAAATGCCCCCATTACACGGCTGTATTTCAGGGGGAGTGAAAGGAGGACATGGCCTGCTTCTAGCCCTTCTGTCTCCTTTCCTTTTACTGAAAGAAAGACCTTTCAGTTCTGAAAAAGAGAAGATGCTGGGCTGCAGAATCATAGAATTGTGGAATCATAGAATCATCAAGGTTGGAGAAGATGTCTAAGATCATCAAGTCCTACCACTAACCTGCCACTCCACTCTAACCCCTAAACCCTAAACTATATCATCCAGTGCTAGATCCAGGTGCCTCTTAAACACCTCCAGGGATGGTGATTCCACCACTGCCCTGGGCAACCTATTCCAATGCCCGACCACCCTAACAGCAAACATATTTTTCCTAGTATCTAATCTGAATCTCATAGTATTCCTAGTATCTAATCTGAATCTCAAAGAAGGTGGATCACACAATGCTATGGTGGATCTAGGATGCTGTGACACCCAGTAATTTTATTATCAAGTACATCTGGAGGTTTAACAGTAAGGCAGTGATTCTAGGTAACTACTGGGTTATACACTACCTTCAGTTCAGAATTGGATGCCTATCTCTGGCTTGAAATCACAAACTGAATGGTCTTACACTTAGAAGACGTTATGTTCTTCCTCCAGATGTGGATGATGAGCTGCTTTTATCTTTCCACTCTCCCTGCTGCTTTCTCCCTATTGCTGGCTTCAGTGACCAATTATATCACCTAAGGTGAAAACAAACATTTTGTCTAACCAGAAGTTTGAGCAATGAGCTAGTTGGTCGCTTCCATACTTGAGTCAAGGGCAAGACTGGATCGGCCTCTGTGTTCTGCTACCAGCAAGCTCTACTCTGGTTGCAACTCATTAAGCATCAAGAGGTGGAGATGCATGTCGTACCAGAATTTGGTGATGAGGTTTGGGGCTTCCTCTAGTTTTGAGGCTAGAGGTGCTCTGCCCACAGCTCCCAGTAGTTGGACAAAGTCTGGTTTGACATTGAGGGATGCTGGCAAGTTGAATCACCCCCAGTTGTAACGTACTGATTTTGACTTCGGTTAAGTCAAAATTACAGGCCACTTTCACATAACTCAGAGAAGAGACATAGAGTGATCATCTGTACAGTATAATAAATAGCGATGATGCTGAGAAAAGGCTGGAAAAGAACTACTCACAGACTTGTACCTCTGAGTAGCAGGTATTTGTTTATTCAGCGCTGGGCACAAAGGGGATCGCTCCACCAAACTTGTGCTCCCAGGGACAAAAACTTCACAGTTTTTATACATTAAATGTTCATACATATTCATTATTTCCAGGAATGGGTGGTCATTATTACAATTAGTTCTTAGAAGTCATTATCATATACTCCTCCTTCGTCTCCTCCCTTTATGGTGGTCGTTCGGTGGCCGTGGGGAGGAAGCACGGAGTCTTCCTCTCGTGTCCGCTGTTTGACCCCTTCTTCGGCGCAAGCGCAACACAGTCCTGGACCTTTACCTAAATCACTAAGCTAGTTTTCTTCCTTGCTATCATCTCTCTAGGTCACTATAGTCAGCAAGACCTGCTTTATCTTCCTCACTGGAAGGGCCCCACATTCCTTGCGAATTACATGTCTCCTTAAGTGGTACAGCTATCTAAGCTTATGTCTGCAAGCACCCTACAATGTTCAGCAAAGCAAGGTCGGCAAAAGCTTTCACCCTTAGTTCACAAAAATCCTAATACATTAAGCAAAAGACTCATGGTTAGCCTTGGTTTTAGCAAAAGATCCATAGTGCCTGGCATCAGCGAAATAAACGCCCCTGCTGGGGGGCTCTGGCACTGGAAAGACGTATCCTCTGGCCTTCCCGTGAAACGAAGGGACGGGTAGTCACCTCAACCCTGGGTGAGGTGAAGCGGGACCTTAACCAGGTGAAGCTCCTGCTGGCAGAGCGTTCGGGGAAGCTGCGAGGAGGCCAAGCGAAAGGTGGC
>NW_008660803.1:0-13124 GCF_000695815.1 Acanthisitta chloris
GTGCCGGTTCCCTCTCGCCCCGCGCTCAGGTGTGTGGCCGCCGCGCCCCCGCTAGCGGTGTCTGATGGTTTTCCTAGGCTGGAGATCGGCGAGGCTGACTTCACTGTGCTCTGCGATGCGCTGAAAGTGTCGGAGAGCGTGAGGGAGAAGGCGTGGAAGACGTACGAGAGCTTATCGGCAGTGGATGGGGCTCTGGTGAGTACCTGCTGCTCGGAACGTAGCTCTGCAGCAGGGTCTGTCCTGTGCCCGAGGACCTGGCGCTGCAGCCCCAAAGTTACGTCATAACTTTGCTGCTCTGGGGGACGAGTGTCTCGCAACCACAGCTCCTACCGTATGACTTCGATTTTTTTGCCAAGTGCAGTTAAACTGAAGTTGGATGTTGCCTTGTTCGTATGTATAAAAACGAACCTTTATAGATTTCCCTTTTTGGTTAATGTTTTGCAATAAAGGTACGGGCTCAAGAATTGTTGTAGGTGACTAATAAATGACAGTAGAAAGCAACACTATGCAATCAGCAGATTAGTCAAATTGCAAGTTATTTCAAATATGTCTGAGTCGGCTTTATGCAGGTCATCTCAGTATGTGTTTCTATGTATTTTTTCCTCCTGCATTCTTTATGAGGCTGCAATAAGGGTCTGGAGAGACCTTCTCTTCTTTACCAAACCAAGTTATCTAGGTAAACAGAATGTTTTAGAGTTGTAGCTTTTACTGTCTTAATGTCAAAACTCTTACAGACTGACAGTTGTTGGCTCGATAGTTGGCTCTGATGCTTGCTTCTCTTGGACTCTTAATTTGTAACTCCTCTGAAATCTGTATTATGAATCAATAGTGCCTGTAAACTCTAGATGGAGTGAACAGATTTAGTGGAATTGCTAATGTACTTTGGTGAACAGCATGCGATTGTTGGTGTAAGAAGTATTAGAAGAGGTCCACAAAGCCATACTGATATTTCTAGGAAAAAGTTCAGAGTGTTTGTTATGTTCTGCTACTGTTTGTTTTGGTGAAGAGCAGCAGAATGAGAATCTCAAGTAGATTGTTTGGTGATGTAAGCAGGAAAGAGAAACTGTAGCTGAATATATTGGAAAGAACCAAAGTGAGGAACAGATGACCTGGTGACTAAATTGGAACCAAACGTCTGCAAAGAAAATTAAAGTGGTTTAAGAAATTGATAGGAATTGAAGTCGGCCAAGGACCTTGAGGCATAGGGTCTGATGTGCTTCAGCCTTATCACCCCAGTTTGCTGTAGTGTGTGACGTATGGGTCCATTTTTTTGTTTGCTGTTCATGGCATTGTCTGGGAAATGTGACTCAGTGTTCTGCTGCTGCTCAACTGCTCAGACTTGTGAATTCCTGAGCCATTTTTATCAAGCGTTTGTCTAACCCGCTATTGAAAATTCTCACAGTGAAAGATCTGCAGTCTGCATAGTTGGTCCTTCCTAGTTTAACTTTCTTTGCCCATGAATCTCTTTTCTAAGTCCTGTGGTAACTTGTTTCTGTGTTATAATTCAAACCAGTGGTGATTATTCTGTACCCCATGAAAATGTATTATTGCTGCCTTTTTTTCTCCCCTGAAAGTCTCTAGCATCTAAAGAAGTTTCAGTCATCTTTTCTTGTTTCTAATTGCCTACATTCTGAAGTTCTCTCCAACTGATGACTGACACTGATATGCAGATGCTGCAGAGCACCTGATTTGCCCAGGAGTTGAACTGTTCTTGGTGAAGAAAATTTAGAAAGTGAATTGTAGCTTAAATTGAGGAATGAAATAATGAATTCTTAAATATAGCCAGGTTGCTCTGTATAGACCAAGGAGTTAGTGATCAGCAGGTGAAATGTCCCCAATCCATAAAATTACACATTTAGATTAATTCAGTTCCTTTTGATTGTGGTTTCTTATTAAAAAGAGAACATTGTAATTGGTAAGCACCCTTATCCTCATGTTAAAAGACACAGGAGGCTTCTTGCTTTTGGCAGCAGCATGAAACACGTAAGAGCTAATAAAGTATTTTCTATCTAGACCTTTGTCACTTAGAATCATGGAATCAGCTGGGTTGGAAAAGACCTCAGAGATCATCAAGTCCAACCCTACCGTGGTTACTAGACCATGGCACTAAGTGCCACATCCAGTCTCATCTTGAAAACCTCCAGGGATGGTGAATCCACCACCTCCCCGGGCAGCACATTCCAATGCTTGATTACTCTCTCTGTAAAATGTCTCTTCCTAATATCCAACCTAAACCTCCCCTGGCAGAGCCTGAGTCTGTGCCCTCTTGTCCTACTGCTAGTTGCTAGTGAGAAGAGACCAACCCCCACCTGACTCCAACCTCCTTTCAGGGAGTTGTAGAGGGTGATAAGGTCTCCCCTGAGCCTCCTCTTCTCCAGGCTAAACACCCCCAGCTCCCTCAGCCTCTCCTCATAGCACTTGTGCTCGAGTTCCTTCACCAGCCTCGTTGCTCTTCTCTGGACCTTCTCCAGCACCTCAATATCCTTCCTGAACTGAGGGGCCCAGAACTGCACACAGTGTTCAAGGTGTGGCCTCACCAGTGCCAAGTACAGGGGCAGAATCCCCTCCCTGGTCCTGCTGACCACACTGTTCCTGATCCAGGCCAGGATGCCATTGGCCTTCTTGTTTATAGAACTGCAGCTAAACTGAACCTGAATCCACTAGAAGCCTTGGATGGATGAGTAAAATAACAGATATTTTAGGGTCCTCTGTTACTAAACAAAAAACAGAGCTACGGAATGTCCCAAAGTAAATTTAAATCATCACTGTGACCTCTTGCTGATGATATTCAGTATCTTGGCTGCAGATGCATTGCTTGTATGTGTTGTGCCCTTGCACTTTAAAAGCACAGGTAACTAGCATACAGTTGTTTGGTTTTTTACTCATCTTCTGCCCATCCTGAGGAAAGACTGATGTCCCCTGCAGTCTTGCTGTGTGCAAGAAGTGTATGGGCAGGTTGCTCAAAGCCCCGTCCAGCCTGGCCTTTAACACTTCCAGGGATAAGGTATCCACTGCTCCTCTGGGCAGCATGTGCTGGTGTCTTACCACCCTCACAGTAAAGAATTTCTTTTGGATATTTAATCTAAACCTACCTTCTTTCAGTTTAAAGCCATTCCCACTTGCCCTGTCACAATGTGCCCTTGTAAAAACTTCCAGTCCAGCTCTCTTGTAGCCCCTTTTAGGTACTGGAAGGTTGTTGTAAGGTCTCCTTGGAACCTTCTCCAGACTGAACAGCCTCAACTCTCTCAGCCTGTCTCCAGCCCTCTCATCATCTTACTGAGCCTCCTCTGGGCTCTCTCCAACAACTGTATGTAAATATATCTTGTGCCTTCAACCTAATTTTCTGTATTGATTGGGACATAGTAGCTGAGGTTCCACATCTTCAAAAATCAGGTGTTTGGTATTTACAGTGAGACATCCTGTATCCCATTTGATTCAAATACCTATCTGTGTTTGCATATTTGTCATGTACATTTCTCTTGACCTTGTTTTGCACAACATAGTTTCTATTCCTGGATCACTTTTGTAGATTGTCATCAAAACTGTTATCAGTATTGGCAGAATAGTAAACATTCCTAACTGCATACTAAAACAGACTTCCTGTGACCGATTTAGCACTGGAGCACCTCTTGAGGTAGAGAATAGAAGTTATTTCTGTTAGTGCCTTTAACACCTTGCAACAACATCTGGAAAGAAGAGAAGCAAGAATCCCACTTCACAATAGTTAAGTTGGATGAGCATTTTAAGCCCATGACTCCTCTAGGTTATTTTCACCAGAATTAGGCAAACTGATGATCTGCTAAAACCAGATCAAATAATAGTAAGTCCAGAATGAGAAAGAAATATTTTGAAAAAGTTTGTAAATCTTTCACTAAAGAAAACTATATTGATTTAACAGAATTGACTTACATTACCCAAAGTTGTAGCATTGTATCCTCAGAATACTAAATAAAAAAAGACATCCATATGGACTGCTAGGTGGGCTAGTGATTGGTAGATAGGCTTTGATTCATGGTGAGTTGAATTAAGGTCACTGGAAGTCATCTTACTGATACTGAGCATTTTCTGTCTGGTTGAGGAGAAGGTGTCCGAAGCATTCTGTAACACCAGCAGTGAATGTGGGAGTAGTCTTCATATTAGTGTGTGACTCACTGTAATGGTTTGATCTAGTGGATTGATGGTCTGCCTCTGAGCCAGCCATCTTGTTTAATAGTAGAAATAAATGAGTTGTTACCCCAAACCATACTGGATAAGGAATTGAAAGATAGTTCTTGCAAAACCAGACATCATCCTATCAAATAAATTATTATTATAGCCTTCAGATGTTCGTCCTTGCAGGGTTGAGCTAAGCTGCCTAGGAAAGCTGGAATTGTTTGTGCAGGCAACAAACCAGAAGAAATTTCACCACGTGCTAGCACTCAGTCCTCCAAGTCTTCCAAGATGTTTTATTTACAAAACATCACGGTCTGAGTTTGAAGGAGCATGAAGTGCAGGGAACTTATTTATTAAACAAGGTCAGCTGACTCCAGTGGCAGTGGTGTGCTCAGTAAGTGAGGAGTCATCCTCTTTTTTGTAAGTTACTAGCTAGCCTTAACCTTCAGAATTTTTTTAAAGTGCATCACAGACATACTAATGCAGGTAAATAGGCATCCTCATTCAGTGTCCAACAGAGGACAGTTTGTTGTACCTGTCAGCAAGTGATGGTTGAGGCTGGCTGAGACAGTGGGATTGCATCTCTTAGCAAAGCCTGTCTTTCTTTACAAAATGCCCTTGAGAGCAACATTTTTCCCTCACATTTAGGTATATAAAATACCTAAAAAGTGATGGTTTTTAATAAACAAAGAGACAGTGACTATTTGTAACTAAGATCCACTCCTTTATGTATCAGCAAATGCATCTTGGTCTGTTAGTAGTTTATTTAAAAATAATTTTCTCTTGTACAAGGTGTCATGATTTATAGAAATACTCATATGGGAATGCAGGAAGAAGTAGTAACTTAAATAATGGTCAGTTGCCACGTTGTTGAGGGTGGCTGGTTACTTTAGCATTCAGGCCTGTACTAAAGCTCTTACCAATTGCACAAACTAGTGAAACTTCATTTTTTGGAGGAACCTCCAGCCAGTCTTCATCAATGTATAAACACTGTTCCCAAGAAAGAAGCAGAGCAATTGCAAAAAAAAAAAAATAAATTGTTGGAAGTGTTAGTGAACTTGTATGATTTATGCGTACAGCACGCTATTTGTCATAGTTACGCTGTTGAGTAAATGAGGACATGGCAGGTGCTGAGGTTACAGAGCCTTTCAGGGTAGTTTTGGAAGACCATGTAAGATGAAGCTAGCCAAGTTTGGTGTAGTCTTATTCCTGTTGCCTTCTGGGAGTATTTTCTAGAGTAAATGGACCCCTGTGGCTTGCATTAGTGTTGCCTAGGAGGTGGCTAGGTGGAGCAATCAGGGAGAAGGTGAAAAAGTAGCCCAGGGAGTGGGCTAAAACTAAGCAGCACAGAAGAGCAGGGATTCAGTATTTGCACTCACTTGCTCCTGGTGCTCTGTTTTGCCCCTGTCCTCTCACAGGTGTCATGTCTGACCTCGAGTTGCAGAGAGCCATGCTCAAATGCTGCTTCTTTGCCGAAGTGCCTGTGGGTCTGCATGGCATTGTAGATTTATTTAGAAGAATGCCAGACATCTGGAGAGTGTTTTACTAGTTTGTTGGTTTTGGAGTCTTGCAGGACTGCTCCCACACCTAGTTCTGTCTTCAAAATAGCTTTTTCTCCAGAAGCTGGGGTATATTTGCTTAAGGATTTTTTTCTGTGCTTCTACAAATCATTCTGTAGAGGTGTTCCACTGAGATGCTGTTTTGGTGTTTTGGAAGGCCACTGGAGTTGTAAATGCTGCCTGGCTGACTCCAGGTGAGTGGCCTGTGAACCATCAAGAGTTCCATATGGATAGCATGTGTGTCATTGTGGGATGGCTTCTTTTGATGAAGGATGATTGGGTACAGCTTACACCTTCATGAAGAATGAGCAGATGGATTTATCCCAGTCCAAATTGGAGTGAAACAAGGTGATCCAATGTCTCTGGTTTGACTCAGTTTGGCCATGGACCCTCTGCTGTGCAAGTTAGAAGAACATGGCAAAGGATACCAGCATTGTGGAAAGGCTTTAACAGCTATGGCTTTTGCCAATGAACTGGTATTGCTGAGCAACCCCGGGGAGGGCATGAAGCGCATCAAAATCCTAGACCTTTTGTGATCTTGCTGGTCTCAAGACATGGGGAAAAGTGCCACAGCTTTTATATCAAGCAAATGAATGACTCATATACTATCAATGATTGCCCAGCATGGACTGTGAATGGCACACCCCTTAGTATGGTTGATCCTAGGAGCTCTGAAAAGTATTTGGGTCTCTACATCAACCCCTGGATAGGTACATCAAAACCAGAACTATCTGAAAAGTTGGAAGATTGGCTATGTTGGGTTGATAAGGCAGCTTTAAAACCATTACGGAAGGTTGGCATCTTGAAAGTGTACACAATTCCCAGATAGATCTACTTGGTGGACCAGGCTGATGTGAAAGTGGGGTTCCTTGAGTCCCTTGACGTGGCAGTACAATCAGCTGTCAAGGAGTGGCTGCATTTACCGACAAGCACGTGTGATGCCATCCTGTATTTGAGCGCAAAGGGTGGTGGTTTGGGTATTACCAGGTTGGCAGAGTTGATCCCAAAAGTTGCATAGAATTGTTTAGTCCTCAGATGAAACAATTAGAACAATTATGAAAGAAGAGGGAATAGACCGTGATTTTGAGAAATTGCAGGTAAAAGCTAGTGGTGACAAAGGCAATCATTATGGGACCCCAAAAAGGTATTGGTACTTTCTGAAGAGGGTGGTGAGGAACCACTCTCAGAATGGAAGGTATCCACCCTGAAAGTCATCTATCCAAGGCATTGCAACTGGTGTAAACAAGAATTTATAAACTGGACCAGGTTGGTGCCCTGGGGCTGTGGCATTACCAGCTTTGAGAAGGACAAGATCAGCAATTAATGGATAGAGCACTACAGAGGCATACCCCAAAGAAAGGCCATAATAGCAACACGGTTGAGAGCCAACGTCTGTCCTGCAGGAGAATTCCAGACAAGGACTAGACGAGAGAGTTACATCAAATCCTACTGACACTGCCAGGCTGAGAATTAATCCAGTGCCCCTATCATCAGGTCCTGTCCTGCTGTGCAGGATGAGAGAATTAAAGGGCACAACCAACTGTGTGAAATGTTAACAAATGAGGCCAAAAATAGAGACTGGATTGTATTCCCGGAACCGCATATTAAAGACCAGAATAATGAACTATACAGGCTGAACTTGGTATTTGTAAAGGAAAACCAGGCATAGGTAGTGGGTGTCATCGTGAGATATGAAATAAAGAAACACCTTTAGAAGAGGCTGCAACAGAGAAGATTGGAAAATAGTGTCTTTGAGAACAAATTCAAGAACTAATGAGTGCTACAAATACTGTATTTATGAGCTTCCCTCTTAGTGCGTGTGGGAAGTTGTACCAGTAGTTATGAACTTTTGAAGGCCCTGGGTCTCTCCAGCTTGAGCAAGAAGAGGCTGCTCATGCTCTGGCTTCCAGGGCATTTTTGCTTCAATGGGCAAGTAAATCATGTAGTATTGTCACAATTTATAAACTATTAAATACTTAAGTAACACCTGTGTTATTGTGTCTGTTGTAATATGTATTGATATCTATAATAAAGTATTGATGGGGCAGGCACACCTGGCTGCCATCCACCCGCCCCTGCTGCAGAGAGGTTCGAGAGTGTGGACAAAAGCTTGTGAATATGGGTGAACATCCAACAAAGAGCCAAAAAATCAAGGGTGAATGCTATGTGGTAAAGCCACAATCCAGTTGACATCAGGGACAGACTGTAGGTAGGAATCAAAAGAATCGTAACATGACGTGTCACATAGCTTCAACTTGGGACAAAACTTTACTGATTTTGACCAAGAATGGGCCACCTATACTTACCCCAGAAAAAGAGCATATATAAATTGTGTGTGTTCAATAAATAGCAAAAGACAGACCTTAAATGTAGATGTATGGTAGGAAAATGCCTATAAGTGATTGTTACAGTCACGCTTTACTAAACAGAGAGATGGGTTTATGCTTCAGCAGTGATAAGTGGTTGAGACCCAGCTGGAGAATAAAGTTGTGTGTTTATTGCCTGTCATTGTAAAGATTTTATTTCTTTTCTTTTATGGCTTTGCTTCTGATTTCTTAACCTTCAGTGGCTTGTTGTGGTCAAATATGATAACTTGAAAAAAATAAAACCATCATGGGTTTGGCTTTGCATAAATGTTCCATGGAAGCAAAGCTTGTGTTTCAAAGCTTTGGTGAATTTTATGGGTAAAACTGATCTTTTACTGTAGAAATAAGAGTTGAAGTGCTTGGTCTTTCATCTGTATTGTAAAACCTGTAATGGTTTCCTTTTATCAAATAATTGGCTCTCAAATCTTTGTCTGAGGATGTTTTGTTTAACCATTTGTAATGATGTTTGGACAAATTTATGCTTTCCATATTTTACTCATTTTTATTGAATATGTTTCCTCTCTTTTCTAAAAGACTTCTAACACAAGGAAAAAGGAAACATGGGGAGTGTGTATCTTTATTGTAGCAATTGATCTGGATGAAGTGACATTCACTTTCACAGAGCTACTGAAAAGTCTAAATATAAGGTAAGTGAATTTATGTGTGTGAAATTAGGTTTCAGCAATTGTCAACATTTTTATAAAGAGAATGTTTTTAAAACATTGTGACTCTTTATACATATCAGGCTAGTTGTTTTTATGGTGAAGGTAACTTCTGGGAATTCTGAGTATTCCGATAAACTAGAAGTCTTGTTACTATATTTTAGTTGAGGAAGTAATGATGCTTATCTGATTCTACTGTGGTTGGCTTTGATTGTATCACTCAGCTAATTCTTGTTCTTACTCAACCTAAAGTATGTGTCCGTTTAACTTGCTATAAGTTCCACCTAAAATATTTTCCTTTCCTACCCTGTGTCAAGATTTTCTGTAAAACGGATTTCCCAGTGTTAGGCTTAGGCTAAATTAAGAAGTGAAAAAAAATAAATGGTTGCTCTTTAAATAGTTTGCCAGCATGCTGCTCTCTTTCAAACATTTTAAGGCCTGTCTAAATTTTGTACTTTTGCCCATGCTCTTTGGTGGGGGAGTGTTACTGTGATACTGTATATTAACTAAGTTCAAAAATGAGAAATTAAGATTATAGGGCAATATCTGCTTTTAAGGTAGGTTTAGGTGGCAACAGCGTTAGGCATACCTTGTGTTAGATTCATCTAAGGAAAGAATTCCAGTGTCATCTGCCTTGTAACTGTGGGGTGTGTGAAAAGCACATGCAGGCGCAGAGTCTCTTGATGCTCTAGAGCAGGAGGCTGTCAGAGTGCTGGGTATGTCATGGCAGTAGCCCCACACTTGGGCCAGAATACCTTTTTCCTGGAAGTCATCTGTTATCATGGCACTTCTCCATGCCTTTTCTACCTTGCATCATCTCTCGGAGCAGGGTCCCAAGTCCTGTGTTTTGACTTAATCTCTTCAGTCTTGACTGCCTTGGAACTGTGTGGCTGAAATCTAATTGCATTTGTGCAGCGACATTCAGCATGTTCCACCTAAGTTCCACACACCAATTTGTGCTGCAAACTGAAAGAGACTTTTCCCCTTAGGGTTTCCAAGTTTAAGCTGTTACTCTGCTGATTTTGATGTTAGCAATACTCAATTGCTTGTTAGCCCTGGGCTTTTTGTCAGCTATAAGGTCAAACTGGGAGAAATATCTACCACTCCTCTCATCCTCTAGAGCCACACAGATATACTGGAAATGTTTTTAATTCCTAAGTCAACTTCTGAATGGTATATTCTGTTTCTTTAATATGACAAAGGTCAAAAAGTCTTTTGGAATGCTATATTTTGATAAAGGATCAAAATATATTTGGTACAGTTGAAATAGTTGAATTTATTTGATAGCTTCATCCTCTTTAATTTTTAGCAATGTGTTCATTTTGGTTATGAACATAACAGGATGCTTCCTTCATGGCCATCGTATTATGTGGATAACTAGGGAGAACTTTGGTCCCTTTTGTGACAGTATTTCCAAAGAGTGGGAATGTCCTTGCCTTAATACCTGTTGCAATACCTGGAGTTCCATATATTTCAATGCATTCATCTCAGTTTTCATTCCTAGGTCTTACTTTAGCATGGATGGAGCCAAGGTTCATGTTCTGAGAGTAGTAAGAGCATTTCTAAAGTAGAATAGAAGAGTTGATGTGTGTGTTGGATATTTGTGGTATTACTTGCAGAGCAAGAAGAAAGGTCTGTCTAGTTAGCAAATTCTGACTTCAAGGACAGTATCTGTGCTAGCCATGAAAAGTTCCCTTTTGCAGTAGAGCCCATGTTGCAAGATACCTCTGCTACCCAGTTGTACAGTATTCCTCCATCTGGAAAATGTGAAGGTGGGACTTGAGGAAGACAAGTAGTTCCCAAGGCAAAGTTCTCAGTCACTGGTAGTACTAGTAAGAATATGCTGGAGTCTAGTGAAGTAATGCCATGGGGCTTGGTGGGGATGTTTTTATTTTGTGAAGAGCTATTTCAGAGTATTTGTTCTCAGAGTGATGATTATCTGTAATTTTTCCCTTCTTTTTTAGTGTGTGCACATTTTTTCAGTTTCTGAAAGAGGTGGATGTTAACATGGATACTGTAAGCACTAAAGTTGATAGCACTGTATTGAGGCTGAAAAAGAAATACGACGTATTACTTGCACTATACCACAAGTTTGAAAGGTAGTATACATTTTCCATTTTGGAATTACGAATTCTTTATGGCTGTCAGTATTTTAAGTATTTGAATGTTTCAAACCATGTATTATAGGAGCTCATTTAAACTCTGTGAACTAATATTTACCAAACAGTGACATGGAACTGTTTACATGCATTAAACAAACACATCTTACATGTTACTCCATAACTATTACAATACCTTGCTAAACAATACCTTGTTTGTTGCAGTACAAACAGTAGTTAAGAGTAGCATGACAAGTGATTGCTGCTCACTTTGTTAAGCTTTTTACAGATATAAATAGCATTGGTTTACTATCTAATATTTTTATAATTGAGCATTTTGCCTCTCAAATATCTCTTAATGACCCTTGAAAAGGGTAGTAGGTCACACCCTGATAGTTTATAGAATGAAGGCATAAATATGATAAAAGCTTTATTTGCCTTTTCTAAGCCCAATCAATCACACTTTTTTATCCAAGGTAATATATGTATGACAATACTTTTGTAGAGATTATAGTTGCCTAAAAGCTATGAAATTCTGTAAGAGCTGTAAATAATTTGGTTTTATTAATTGCAAGTCTTTTCTGGGCTGTGTCATTGCAGATATGCACAGACATGTTTCAGTTTCTGGTTCCTCTAACTTGTCTTCACTTAAACTTTTGAAACTCAGATTGCAGTAACAATTTTTTCAAACAGGGTTTGTAATATCTTTTGTTTTCCTGCTTTGTTTTTGAACAAGCTGAATTTATTTCTTGAAAGGACATATACCTGGAATAATGAGGAAGCAACATTACACCACGAGGCTTGCCGTGTCACTGCAGAAATACTGAAGATTTTAAAATGCCCTTTTCTAGAGTGTTCTGTGTAGCTGTAGCAAGATTTGTGTTGTACAAAACACTGCGTAACAATGTATGTACAGATCTTGTCTTTCTGGAAGAAAACAGTAATAGATTGTATTATACCAAGTTAAAATTGTTTTGCTGTTTAAGCTTTGACCTAACTATGCAAGCAACAATGTTATTTCAGCTCTGGCAGGGCTGTCTGTAATTGATCTGTTAATGTGATCTCTGAGAGTCAACATGTTTTTTTATAAAGTTGAAATAATGTTTTGTGAACTGGTGTATTTTTTTTACTGCTTTGAAATCAAAGATACTGCATAGTTTGCTTTCAGAAAAGTGTTTAAAAAGAAAAATTTATTTTTATTTTCTAGGACTTGTGGCCTTATTTATCTGGAACAACCTAGTAGTGAGTAAGTTTGTCTTTCCTAAGTTGTGTTTGTCAAGATAAGACATAAAATGTGCCAGCATTTTATCTTTTTATCCTTTAAGATTGACATAAGTTGTAGTATGTCATGTGTTTAATTTACATTTAGTGGGGACTTTGAATTTCAGTAGAGATGATGAGAACTGCAGAAATTTTAAATGTGTGTATATATATTTGATCACTTCCTTCATGAGGGATCACCACTCAAAGCTGTATGTCTCAGCGTGGTGGAAATGAACCTTTGGAGAGGGAGCTTCCTAATTATAGCAACAAATGAGTGTATGAAAAGATGCCTTAGCAACTCCCAAGTGAGCTTGAGTTCCTGCTGTGTCTGGGGAATAGGGCATTAGTCTAAGGCACAAGAGAAAACAGCTCATTACAGTTAAGTGAATTGTCTAAATTTGCTTTGTTTTCTAAGGATGACACAGATATTTCCTGATTCTTGAAAGGCTTTACAGGGTGAATTTTTCAAATGTATTGTCATAATTAGATAGGGAATGGAATGAGATTTTTTGTAAACTTAACTGTATGGGAAATGTTGCATGTTGTCTTAAGTAGTTCCATAGACTGCAGCATGTTTTCAGAAGTTATTTAAATTATTACAGACCTATCAATGCAAAGTATGTTTGTCTCTCTTCAGGATTTCTGCTGAACTCAGTTCTGTATTAGTCCTGAAAAATTACTGGATTACTTTTTTGCTGGCGAAAGGTAAGTTTTAGTTAAAAGACAGTTATTTTGATGAATATTTTTTAAACGAGTTTGAGTTTGTTCTGTACATGTCCAGTATGAGACTAACGTCCTTATTGCAGATATGCAGCTTACAGGCCCTGAATGCTTTGATTGCCTGGCTTTGGTAACTACTCAGGAATAGTTCTTTTTATGCAGTCTGGCTCTTGTTTGCATTGGTATTACTTTCTCTCTATAAATATATATATTTAAGCTTTCTAAGATTTTTTTCTTTAAAGGTTGGTATTCTGTGTCTGAGTCTATTCTGAGGTGCTTATATATGTATATAATTTAAAGAAT